>NC_090184.1:34775785-34893285 GCF_024679245.1 Pseudorasbora parva
TTCCTTTCCTTTCCTTTCCTTTCCTTTCCTTTCCTTTCCTTTCCTTTCCTTTCCTCCTTTCCTTTCCTTTCCTTTCCTTTCCTTTCCTTTCCTTTCCTTTCCTTTCCTTTCCTTCTTCCTTCCTTTTCCTTTCTCTTCCTTTCCTTTCCTTTCTTTCCTTTCCTTTCCTTTCCTTTCCTTTCCTTTCCTTTCTTTCCTTTCCTTTCCTTTCCTTTCCTTTCCTTCCTTTCCTTTCTTTCTTTCCTTTCCTTTCCTTTCTTCTTTCCTTTCCTTTCGCAGTTATAATCAAAGATTCCTGATCACACCTGATCATAAATGAAAGGACCTTCTGAGTCCTTTGTATGCTGATCTTAATTAATGTCATTAAGTATGTGTTTTCCCCCCTCTGTGCTCTGTATAAGAATCAAAGACTGCTATTATCCATCAGAGTGACGGCAGCACAGTGTAAACATTTTGACGTTTTGTATCTGCACAAAAGAAAGGAAAAGACAGAGCAGAGAAAGGAAAGAGGGAGATGGGAGTAGAGATCCTGACCCATCCGTGAGTGCTGTAATGGATGAGATGCATATTGATTTTTCTTTTTTTTCTGGAGTGGAGGAAGAATGGGTGGAGTAGGTGTGTGCTTGTATTAACAGTAGCATTAGCGTGTGTTTGTGCATCAGTATCAATGTGTGTCTATGTGAGTGTGTGAATGTGTGTGTCTCTCTCTCTCTCTGTGAATGTGTCTCTCTCTCTCGCTCTCTCTCTGTGTGTGTGTGTGTGAGTGTGTGAGAGAGAGAGAATGAGCGAGTGAGTTAGAGAGAGATTTGCGGGAATGGGCGTGTGCTGAGTGATCTTGGCTGGGTGTTCTGGGAAGGCTGCTGGAGGTTGTGCTGTGTAATATCAGCTCTTTGGCACAGGCCGGCCTCTGCATCTGACTCTGTAAACCTGCATAATGGACTCTTAACACACACAAACACACACACACACACACACACCACACACACACACCACACACACACACACCACACACACACACACACACACACACACACACACACACACACACACCACACACACCACACACACCACACACACACACACACACACACACACACACACACACACACACACACACACACACACACACACACACACACACACACACACACACACACACACACACACACACATTTAACCCTTCTGGTGTCCTTCAGACTGGACTGAGGAACATGATGGGAGGGGTAATGAATGTGTGCAGTTCTGTCTCTGGAGGACCAGAGCTAGATCTGTATGGCCAAGGGTGTTGCCATTGGTGTATCCTTGTTATGTGTATGTGGACATGTCTATCTGATATTGAGATGTAGGATTAGAGGGCTACCAACGCAGTCTCCAAACAGAAGACTATAAAAAAGGTTGCATATATATATATATATATATATATATATATATATATATATATATATATATATATATATATATATATATATATATATATATATATATATATATATATAATATTTACGTTATGCATCATGTTGGATGCAAAAAAATAATTATTCTTTCTATTTTTATTTGTGTTGCTGTAGCATTTAGCCAATTCCATTTGAACATTACTAGATTTGATATACTACTGTAGCTAGATATAACATTACAAAATAGTACAATGACAGGAAAATAGAAAATAAAAATAAATATTCTAATGTGATTCTAATTGATATTTCATAGAGATTATTCTTATCTTCCAAATGATAAAACCCATTCCCTAGAAAAGTCATTGCATTACTCAAGTTAAATATGTTGCATGCTGTCTTTACCACCTCATACCACTATAAAGAAAGCACAAATACTAACCAAAACATAACAGTATTTCAACTCACGTTTGTTCTGTTCACTTTTCTCTGGAGTCTTTCTGTGTATTGGCTGATATGTTTTCCAGTCTGTGTGTAAAGGTGCTTTTAAGTCATTTCCCTGTCATCCCTCTGCCCACCGATTTTGAGGCGTCTCCAGGGGGCTGAAAGGAGAGAACAGATATCTGGCATGTGGCAGGGGTCCTGTTCAGCCCTTGGTGAGTTGTTTGAGGATTACACTTGTAATTTAGGTAAAGTAGCCCAACCAGCAAGACGCAGACCTCCTATATTCTCATGCAGCTTGAAAATCTCCTGCTGGAGTCTCATAAACATTATCTTAAAATGTCATC
This sequence comes from Pseudorasbora parva, assembly GCF_024679245.1. NCBI lineage: Eukaryota > Metazoa > Chordata > Actinopteri > Cypriniformes > Gobionidae > Pseudorasbora > Pseudorasbora parva. Next base: position 34,777,965 of record NC_090184.1, read on the forward strand.
TGTCATATTAGAAATAAACAGCCTTTCTTGATCCATCAGCTCTGATTTTACTTGCAGATGTTGTTTGTTTTTATTTTTATGTTATTAATTAGGGTTGTCAATTTAACATGTTGATTTAGTGGGATGAATTGTTTAATATAACTTGTTAAAAAGTAGTGCAATTAATCATGCCCCCTGACCCGTATATAAATGCCATTATAAGATTTTTTTCAGCAATTCAAGCTTGAAGTACTTCCAAAGCAGCTAGCTGCTATACATGTTGGCTAGAGTGGAACAGAATGGAACAGAACACAGTGACTGGGATGCTTTTTTATGTGTTTGAAAGGCTAAGCTCAATTTTAGAGGTCATTCACATCCTAACATAACTGTACAACTCAATGGCCAGATATGTAAAAAAAAAAAAAAAACATTTCAGAAGACCCATACCAAGCCTGGACAGATTGCAAGCTGTGCACTGTAGGAGTCCATTCAGTGCTTTGTTTGCCACAATACTTTAATGCCTTAATTTGTGGCTTTTCTCCACAAATATTGATCTATTCCATTAAATGGTTTCAGTTACAATTTGTAATAGATAGACATCCCTATTATTAATATAATATTTTGATTGATAACAGCAGAAAGTAGAACAGCAGTTATATTCTTTGTTCATTTAGAAAAACATTGTGATTAAGCCCCAGCTTTGTTTTGCGATCATTCCAAGCCATTGCTAATGTGGTCACACAAGCTGAGTGTTTCCTCCCAATATGGCGTGTCTATTTACAGTCTTGCTATACAAGCGGCTAATGTGGCTAATGTACTGTGATTTGGCCAGGCTGCCAGGGGATCTGCACAGGAAGCTCATTTCACAGATATATAAGCACGCTGCACAGAGCGGCTCCAGCAGCACCTCAGCACCGTGGCGATCATCCGGATGGCGGGTGCATCTGCACTCCATACGGAGCCCAATACACTCCCTCTGCGGGAAAGACGGAGACCGTGCCATGCGCGGACCCCCTGCCAACATGAAAGCTTCAGATTACATCTGCAGCGTCCCTCATCCTCCTCCCTCGAAACACCAAGCAGCTAGGCAGGTGGCCCATTTATATACATTAAAAGAGCCAAACATCTCACGCCTCGACTTCAGGGATTTTTGATAAAGGCCGCTGCTAGGAAGGGGAGGGAGCCCACTGGGCCCTTTTGAGTGGCTAAAAGGCTGAATTTGGCGGCTGGGTGCTGCTGTGTTTGGCGCAGCTAGCGGGGCGCGTTGTAAGGGAATGGCAGGGGCCATGCAGAGCGCCGCGCATCTGCACAAACGTGCGCAGCGGCGGGTCGAGGATCATCCTTTTACAGGCCATAATGAATACAGATTGCGCAGCCGGATCGAGATGCTTGGCAATCTGCTGCGCCGAAAATGAAACAACTGCTGCTCTAATCAAATAGTCTTTTCATGCCAGCGTACTCCTTAAGTCGAGGCTAAATTCAATTCCAGAATTCTGGGGTTATAAATGTTGTAATTAGACCATTGTTCTTAAACAGGAGGGCTCTGCACAGGTTGGCTCACTATCTTCCTCTTGCTTTGTACCTCCTGATCGCTATCTGTGTTGTAACCCATTGTGGCCCCAGTATGCTGAATGCGAAAGCTAAGGCTATAGACTCTTTGGGGCCCTTCAGAACCCCTCTGCCCAAGTCAGATTCATTATGCTGACTAGCATTCAGGGAGTCTGCAGTTTATTAAACAAAGAGGAGCTGTGGCGCGCTGATGCTTTGTTGCTGCCTTTGTTTCTGTTTGTCCGCTTAATTCAATCAGCTCCATGCCCCCTCTAACAATTCTGTTTGTTCTTCGGCGTTAATTACTGCCTAAATTGTTCTCTTGATGTTATATCTGTGTTTATTTACAATGGGGTGCTGCAGAGATGCCTTATGTAGGAAGGTGTGCAGCTGCTATCGCCTTGCTTTAGCCCTCTATTCTCTGTCTACAAATAAGTAACAATGTATAAAGGGCAAAGGATCACTATATGCAGGGTTGCCAACTCTCACGCATTTGGCGTGACACACATGCTTTCGGGCTCGGTGTCACGCTCTCACGCTGCCCAGCTTAATCTCACGCCAAATTGCCAAACCTGCTTTTTATATTAAACAAAGCTAGGCCTATAGATTTTATTAATATTATTATTATGATTATTATTAAGTCTTAATGCGAAATTCAAACAATAAATATTTTTTTGGTGCTAATTAAAGTCAGAGGTGTTGAAAAGCGGAGTGGCAACATGCTCTCATCTACCGGCGGTGCGCGCATTCACGTGGTACATGGAGCGCTCAATCAATAGCGCGGTGTCAATGCATTTGAATGGCTTAACACACAACAAACAAGGTACACAACAGTTTCACTCTACAGATGTTTGCTGCAAGTTCTGTTAAACAGTACAGCTTAGTGTGCATTGATTTTTAAGTCAGCCATATTCACTGGATCGTTTTATTATGGAGAGTGAAAGAGATGCAACATTGTTGACATAAATTTTATTCTTGTATTTAGACCTCAGGTATTCCTTACTAATTGGTCAAACTAATACCCATTGATGGTTAAATGTGACCATACACCGTAACTATTTTTCAATCAAATAAGTGTTCTATATTTTAGCTCAATAATGTTTATTTAATATTTTGAAGAGATCTTTTGGTAGGCTACTAAATACTACTTGTGCAATAATTATAGTCAATTAATGACCACTTAAAATATATTTCTTCTAATATTTTTATTATTTTTATTTCAATTTGTGTAGTAATTAAGGTTAAAATAGAGAATTCTAATTCAAAGAGGTAAATTAGAGTCATTTTGTTGCTTAAAAAATAATAATGTTAATTTGTAATGTCATTACCCATTAGGCGCCTTATGGCTCTTTAAAGGGTCATGAAACCCTACAGCTAAATTTTTGAGATTTTAACAGAGGTATGTGTGTTGAACATCATTGAACATAATGTTAGAATAAATAGCCTATATATATATATATATATATATATATATATATATATATATATATATATATATATATATATATATATATATATATAAAATCTAGTTCTTCAAAAACAGTCTTGCATTTGAATAAATATTTAGATCAAACACTAGATTTCTTTAAATGTGAAATTTTAAAATGTTAATGTACTTTTATATTTTTAGTGAATAATGATACTTATATAAGCACAAGTGAATATTAATGAATGCGAGCACATATAATTTGACTGTTTCAAATAGAAACTTTTCAAATAGTGCTAAAACAAACAAATTTTCCTTATTATGTATATACTACATATGAATTGATACTAAATTAAGTTTGAAATAGGAACCGCCCCCCCACCTCGAAAAAAAATCGCTCTCCAACCTGAACATAAAAGTTGGGCAACCCTGCTATATGGGAGCCTTTTAAAGTTATTTGTGTTTAAACTTTCCTCAAATGTTTAAATCCTCATTTTTATATAATACTTGATGATGTACTTTAGCATTTCTCAACTAGTGGGTTGCAAGTCTGCTCTGATTGGGTTGTTGATTAATTAACTTTCATACTGGACGTGTAAGCAGCGCAGAAACTGCATATACAGAGCGGGAGCAGCATGCAGCCATTGTGCTTTCACACTGATTAAACCGGGGCTTGTGTATTGCAAATACAGACAGTATCGTCTTCAGTTTGTAAATTCTTCAGTTTTCCAGTATCTTTTCCATATTTGAACCTTTTTTTTAGCAGTGACTGTATGATTTCGAGATCCATCTTTTCACGTTAAAGACAACTGAAAGACTGTCAGTGAATGTTTCAATCTTTTTTAACAGTTGTGTTTGAGTCCCTCAGTTGTCCTCAGTGTGAAAAGATGAATCTCAAAATCATACGTCATTGCTGGAGAGGGTTCAAATATGCAAAAGATGCTGGAAAACAGAAGAATAGCAGGAACTGCAGGACCTGGAGGAAGTTTAATCTGCTCAGGACAAACAAGGGACTCATGAACAACCATCACAACACATATAAACAGCCGTGGATCATCCAGAGAACGACACACAGTATCGAGAATCAGTGGTTCATAAACAGGGTCATTTTAATAAATTCAGCTATTATATTCAGAAAAATATCTTATTCAGGACAGCACATCATAATTTATGATCTTATTTTGTTAAAATTATTCAAATTTGTACATATTCTGCAAATGGTTCACAACACCAGGGCGAGTAAATAAGCAACAGTTTAGGGTGTGCTATCCCTTTAACAATTGTGATACCGTTTGTCTGCAAAGGCAAATCTAGTTGACAACCACTGATTTATCACACAGTTAATTACGAATTTTTACACCCAAAGTATAACTTTAATAACCCTATCTTTAACTTTAATGTGTCTATCCTCAGTTAACCTGGTTGTATTTGCAGTAGATAAATGTTATATCTCGCTCGATGGGCTCATAGAAATTGCTTGTCAGAATTAGTGGCATGTGCGGACACCAGTGTCCTCGCTACTCTAAATGAGCGGGATCTTCACGAGTGCTGCTGTCGCTCATGGGCACTGCCATCCATTAGACGTCTCTCTAAACTGCTTCACGTATATTGGTGGTTATGAAAAGGCACAAATTACAAAATGCAAACATGCTCTGCCTTTGTATGACACTCTTAATGCATTGAATGTGGATATTATGAAAGGCAGACTGAGGCCTAGAACGAGACATGCCGGAGAGCTGTCTACATTTGCATTTTCATCCCATTCAGTGGCTTCCACTTATTGCTCTAAAATTGTTTTTGAATCTCCAATTCTGTGGTTATGAGGCTGTATTGAATGCCATTTGCTCTGTATTATTTGATGTGGAGGCAGCGCAGAGAGGTGCTGTCAATCTGTGTTCATGGCTAATGTGGTTAAGTAAAGCCAATATGGTTGTTTTCAATGTGTGGTGTGGTGAACGGGGCTGGCTGGCCACTTGGCGAAGTGAGATAGAGAGGAATGAGGAAGATGTTGTGTTCTCCATTTAGCTTTTGTTTTGCCTGCAAGGTATTAATTCATTGATGCTGTGTGTAATTTGCCAGATAAATAGGTTACATGTTATTTAGGTTTGAAGCTGAATTTAGTAGCTTCATTTTGTTGGGTGTGTTTCTGGTGTGGATTAAAGGCCCAGTATGTAATTTTTGTTGCTAAAGGTCGCATATTCAAAACAATAACAATCGTAGACTGATGACGCTTGGAGGGGGAATGATGGGAGATGGGGAATCTTTTCATGGATGAGGTAATAAACTTTAAAATGTTACTTTTGGTCACGTGATTTTATTTAATTCTAATGAATTAGCCGCAAGTAATGTAAAGTTTAATGCTAAATTACAACTCATACATGTCACTTTATTTGTCAAATTAAATGGTGGGATAACGCAGAACAGTTTTACATGTTCAAAACAGTCATACTAAAAGTAAGTAAGTAATTTGAATAAGATAGGAGGTCGATTTCAACATTGTTGGAAATATTTAATGTAATGTAAGTACATAAGTAAACAAACGATAAAACCGGGTGCTAGTGGTTTTTGGATATTTTAATACAAAAATCTTTTGATTTTATTTAATTTTTTGCATTGTTTTTGATGACTTTTTGTTATTCTAAAGAAGAACAAGTGGGTTGACAATTTTAATTGGTGTTGTGCATTCAAATATAATAGCCAATACAATAATACAGTCTTTTTTGTATATTGTATGTATTGCAGCATTTTCAAGTTTAACATCCAGATATATAAACAGTACAGTCACAGAGCAACTCAAAACATGACAGGGAAGAAAATAATCTGATAAAAGATGTCTATAATTATTATGTCTATAATTTATTGCTCTGTATTATATTTATATTACTCACAACTGTTGTTCCCTGTGTGTTTGCAGTACCCTTTAGACAGAACAATCCTTTGATTTTCAAGTTTTCCTTGCAGTACAATTACTGTGGTCATATAATGTCTACTTTACAGCCATAGAAATGTGAGGTAAGATGGTTGCTCTAGATTGTTGTTGGCCCATGTCCACAGAACTCGGACAACCACAAATTCATGAATCAGGAATGTGTGTGTTCTGTCTGCCATGACTGCAGCTAGAGTGAATGTGGCAGGGTATAATTGAAACAAAGTAGCTCTTACCCACTGTGTGCTACCCACAGGGCTGTGCTGCCCATGTGCCCCGGGGGAGATACGGCTCTCTCCGCCTCCAGCAGCTTTTTAGGGCCTCCTGCGTCATGCCTCACCTCAAACTACATGAATCTTTCATAACGCTGCTTTATCTGGGAAACCAAATAACCGAGCAGGCACACCGAATTAAACACAAACTATCTAAACAACTGACATAGACAGGAACACATAACACTCATGAAGATCTCTGTCACTATATGTGTGGGTACTTACATTCCACATGGACCAACAACAATCAAGAATTGCTGAAAACTGATCCTGTAAAGCACAGGATTAGTGAAAGTTGTCAGTAAAGCAAACTCTGAGATTTAACTTGCTGTTTTTACCTGACAGAAGTAAGGAGCCATTTGAATGCAACAAGTAAACATCATTTTTTTTTTGCTTTTTTGTAACAAGCTTGTGTAATGCTGCAGGAAATAAAACGATCGATAGATCATAGATATGTCACTTTTCTTTAAGATTTTGACCTAAAGTTCTGTTAAAGTAGAGATGAGAAGGAAATGTAGTTTTCATTCACAGCGGTTCCCTCGCCAACGGTTTCTCAGATACAGATTATGTCTAGTCTCGTGCTAAATTACACTGTCAGTGGTGATTTTTCTATTGAATAGAGTTTTTTTCTTTTTTGTAAGTCTGATACTAGATTTAGACTTTTTTCTAGGAAACCATCCTTTTATTCTGTGAAGGAACCTGCAGCAACCTGCATTTTATTCTCTATGTCCTCACAGTTATTGAGCTCGTTCCCCTTTGAGATGGATGGGTTTTATTCTCATACTCTTGGTTGTGGTCGGCATGTCCTGTTTGTATAGAGTGAACAGCTGGTGTTTGTCTTTAGGATGTAGAAGGTCCAGTGTCTCCAGAGAAGAAATAAACACAAATATCCTCCTAAATTTGTCAACTGAATCACTGTAATATTACCAAATAATTCACAGCTTGTATGAAATGCAGTCATTTTAATGTATGTTACAGCAGTTTTTATGATAATAAAGAGACTGGATAATAAACTCACCCAGGAAGTGCCTTAAAGGGATACTCCATTGCTTTTTCATATTAAACTATGTTATTCCCTTAACTAAGATGACTTGATACATACCTCTCTCGTCTGAGTGCATGCTCTTAATCTCTCTGACGTGCGGTGACGATCTGATAGCATTTAGCTTAGCCCACTAAGCCCAGTTCATTCACTATGGTACCAAACAGAGATCAAGTTAGAAGTGGCCAAACACCTCCACGTTTCCCCTATTTAAATACAGTTACACGAATAGTTGAACGATCAAGTATGATGACATAAAATAAAACGTGGCGCTTTTCTAAGCAGAACTACAATGTATGGCGGAATAGCACTTGTGAGAGTCCTTCGACTCGGCGCAGTAAAAAGTCACGCCTGAAAAATCCTCCCTCACATCTCCCCCTCACTCTCTCATTTCCTTCAATAGGAGGGGAGGATTTTTCAGGCGTGACTTTTTATTGCGCCATGTCAAAGTACTCTCAGAAGTGCTATTCCGCCATACATTATATTTCTCCTTTTAAACCCGCTTAGAAAAGAGCCACATTCTATTTTGTGTCATCATACTTGATCGTTCAACTATTCGTGTAACTGTATTTAAATAGGGAAAACGTGGAGGTGTTTGGTCGCTTCTAACTTGATCTCTGTTTGGTACCATAGTGAATGAACTGGGCTTAGTGGGCTAAGCTAAATGCTATCAGATCATCACCGCACGTCAGAGAGATTAAGTGCACGCTCTCAGACGAGAGAGGTATGTATCAACTCGTCTTAGTTAAGGGAATAACGTGAAAAAGGGGTGGAGTATCCCTTTAATGCCACCTTTACATTGAAAGCAGGTTGAGTTCACATGTCATTAATAGCTGAAACATACTATTTTCTTTGGTTATGTCTTTGGTTGTGCAGATAGTAATATTGTGGTTCAAATGCACACACGATTGCCCGGCCCCTGCATTCCATAATTGCTTATGCCGCTGTTCAGTGGCTGTCATTTTCATTCAGTGTAAATTGCAGTATGCTGAGCCCACAAAGAGAGTCACAGCCAGCCCTGTTTTTCAGCGCCGGGATGCAAAACAAATGATGTTTTCATCAGGAGACTAGCAGGGAATTTGATCAGCGGCACAAGCTGCAGCTCCAGGCGGCTCATCGGCCAGATGTAACACGGTTAAGATGTACCTGAAGGACCCTGATTAACAGCCTATAACACTTCCCAGCCCCAAATTAAAACCCAGATATCAGTAAACATGTACTCGAATATTCTGAAATGCCAGAACAATCTGGGGTGGTCCATGACTGAGAGTCATAAAAAAAAAAAGTCTGTTGTTTGCGTTTCATGTGATATGAGATAACGGGTATCAGGTAGGCTATATCTTTCATCCTCCTTATCAATCTTGGGCTGTGCTTTTTGCAGTTGACTTTCAACTAAATCTAATTTCATGTGATTTTAGGAACAATGGATTTTGGTAATCTCGAGAATCTGCAGAAGGTTTGCATTTAAATATCAATGAGTTATTAATTTATCCCTCACAGTCAGACTGAGTAATTGAGAGAACATCCCCTGATTTAATAAAAGATTAACATTACATTAATTAAACCACTAAATGACATCCATTATGCTGCAGGTTTTTTACAGACTATTGAGTAGTGTGTGGAAGGCATCACTCCAGTTAACAGGTGAATTTTAATGTACATACTTAATCACAAAACACCCATGTATGATATGGAATGGAACGTAAATATCAGTGATTGAAATCATGTGGCTTAACTTCGCCTGATTCGTTATCCCATGTTAACGTGTTACGTGCTTTCCGTGTTGTCAATCCGCTAGTCCCTAGAGATTGCCAGCATTTTAATCCAATAAATTGAACATTGAATAAACATTTTGAATTTGGGTGAGGAGAGAGAAAAAAAAATGAATGTGCAGATGAAAGACGCAGGGAAAGTTTTCTAATGTAATGAGGCATCAGGACGAGGCTTTTGCGGAATTAATCAGCGAGCAGAGAAGGTGCCATTAAAACACACAGAGAAGGGACTGAATGCTTCTCTTGTGACAAATGTGTAATTAAGAATGATTTCATACTCTCTGTATTCACACATTCATCGAGAGGAAGACAAAGAACGTTCATCTGCTCCGCAGTTTGATGAGAGCCAGTTTTTAATTACACCCCCATTACAATGACACCATTTAGCCGTTTCTGGGTGAAGTTTTAGAACCATGCTCCTTTTATAATGTTTTAAAAAGACTCTGGCTTTATATATATATATATATATATATATATATATATATATATATATATATATATATATATATATATATATATTTTTTTTTTTTTTAATAATATAATATAAGTGTGTATATATAAATCTGTGTTTAAGTTTTATGGTGGAGAGGAGGTTAGCATTATTGCTATATTCCTGGTCAAATTCCATTAGATATAAAGTGGGCGATTCACAAATGAAAAAATGGCAAAGAAATGAGATCTGCCACTGTTTGGCCTCTATTTCAAGCCTGGTTATTGTAATAACAGGCTACCCTATAACCCATATCAGGCTGTAGTCACTCATAAGAATATGAGTTACCTATTTTTATTTGTTTGTTTGTTTGTTTATTTATATGTTCATTTTCAAGAGACTCTTATTACATTGAATGCATACAGGCGTATGTAGAAAATCACTTCAGATGTAGGCTGATATTGTCCTCGCATAATAAAAGAGAATAGAGTTTATGTAACAGAATTTGAAATGGAATTGCAAGATAGTCAGCTAGCAATACTATTTGTACAGATGAAGGAAACAAGTTATATTTTTTATGTTTTGAGGATGTAATGCAGAGGTTTAGGATATAATGGCCATGGTCAAATCATCATAACTTAGACCCATTAATTCAAACTGTGCCACAGACAGCACCCCTAAGTGAATTTCATGGCTTAGCAACTGCAGGTCACCTTGTTATAAGGAAATGGCTGTAATTTCACACACACACACACACACACACACACACACACACACACACACACACACACACACACACACACACACACACACACACACACACACACACACACACACACACACACACACACACACACACACTGTGAGAATGTGATGTAGCGTGCATGTGTAGGCGTGTGTTTATTTGTATGTGTGTGAATATAGCTGTTATAGGTGATATAAACTGTATTAACCTGTGTCTGTGTTTTTTAAGACTCAGAAATATAGGGTGTATGTGAGGTCAGCTTCTTTCTTTACTCTTTAGATGGCTTTTTTTAATGTTAAAGACCTTATACTGGACCAAACCTCTTAAATCATGTTCATAAAAGCACCTTAAAAGCATGGATGTACGATCGCTCACTAACCTCTACTTTTTCATGATAAGCAGAGGACTACATTTAATCGCCACACATTAAATTTTGTTGGAAGTTTTAATAGTTTTTAAGAGATAAAGTGATGATATCAGTTTAATGGGTTCTGATTTCACCAATATGGCTGTTGGAATATGGTAGGAAAAAATACTGTTTTTTTTTTTTTTTGGTTATATAGAAGTAGGGGCTGATGATCTGATGATTTTATATCCTAATCGATCTTAAAGGCGTCCCCGGTCTACTCTTCAAGCAAATCACGAAAAGCCAAAGAGACTGATCCCCACACTCTTTCTGTGTGCGGGCGGACCAGCAAAGTATGCTTGGGGTTTCATGCCTAGGCGGTCAAATATACTCTAAATGTCAAAATGTCCATCTTGGCGACATTCGGTTATGTCTTAAGTGAATTAACAGTTGGGAAAGAAATCAGATGCGTGTCATTTTATTAAATCCATGCATTTGGTCTTAAAGGATTAGTTCATTTCAAAATGAAAATTGACTGACCCCCATCTCATCCAAGATGTTCAAGTCTTTATTTCTTCAGTCGAAAAGAAATTAAGTTAGAGGAAAACATTCCAGAATTTTTCTCCACATTATAGACTTCTCTGGCAACCAAAATGTTGAAGGTCCAAATCAACCTAAATTGCTAGTCACGCTAGACGTAAACGGAAGTAGCACCCCCGTGCTTACAAAACACACATGCAGAACTAATACAAATGTCCTTTTGCAAAAAATAAATAAAGGTAAAGCAACGAAGACAGATGATTTTGAAGTATTGTTTTTTCATTTGTATTGGTCCTCGCACTTTCGCTTGGGGCGGTACTTCCGCCTACGTCTAGCGTTCCGGCGTGATTACACAATGAGTCGTGAGTCGCAGAGCAGCGCAAGATGAGCAATGTAGGTTAAAAAGTATATACATATAAAAAAAATATTTTTGAAAATGGCCAATTTTCACTAGATAAGACCCTATTCCTTGTCTGGGTTCCCGCAGAGCCTCTGAAGCCATTCAAAGCGCTTTTAAACTGCATTAATTTGGACCTTCAACATTTTGGTTGCCATAAAAGTCTATAATGCGGAGAAAAATCCTGGAATGGTTTTCTCAAAATGTGTGTATTTATTTGACGAAAGAAAGAAAGAAAGACACGGACACCTTGGATGAGATGAGGTTGAGTAAAATATCAGGACATTTTCCTTTTGAAGGGAACTAATCCTTTAAAGCCTAATGCAACCTGATGCTGTCTGTGTCATAAATGCTAAACAAAAGACAGAGACACTCACTCACTACCCTTGCCTGAATAACTAGTAGTTTTACAGTTTCACAGTAAAGACTGTTCAGTGTTTTAAAGTTTAACTCTGGGTTTAATGACTATTTTGACAACTGATTGTTTAATGTCATACGGTTAAATAAGTCCATAGGCTTGTTTCAGTGTGGACATTCTCAATATTACATATTAAAATTAGGATGATTGGGATTTAGATCATGGTTGTTTGTTATAAGATCGTGATATGGAATTTTGGGAAGATCGCCCAACACTGTATAGAAGCCTTTTTTTGTCACCTCATTACATTTTCAAAATTTTCCAGACCAATTTTCCAGAAAGGTGACAGAAGGTTGATGGCATAAAAAATGTTATAAGAACTTATGTTGTAAAATATGTTCGATCAGTTTTGGAAATCGAAATCGGAAAAAAATCGAAATAACATATTTTACAACATTTTACAACAAGTTCTTATAACCTTTTTTTATGCCGTCAACCTTCTGTCACCTTTGATGTTTACACGCCTCGTCCAACATGGCAACTTCAAGTAACTGCTTCCCCATTCATCTGCAAATCATTTGAAATTACAGTATTTCCTGCTTCATTTGTAGGCCAAATTAGCTGAGGATGTAAAAATGAAATATTAGCTTTACTTAGAAATGATCAGAGCATCAGTGTGTGAGAACCATCAGCATGTTGGAGGTGGGGTCTGAAACCTCTTTGTGCCCATTGGCCAGTCAAGATGAAGATGTTTACTCTTTCTGATTACTTTTATGATGGGATACTTTCTTCCAATCATAGTTTTGAAATCCAAACACAGCCTGCAATCTCTCTGCAGAAGGATCTCTCTCTCTCTCTCTCTCTCTCTCTCTCTCTCTCTCTCTCTCTCTCTCTCTCTCTCTCTCTCTCTCTCTCTCTCTCTCTCTCTCTCTCTCTCTCTCTCTCTCTCTCTCTCTCTCTCTCTCTCTGTCTGTTCTCATGAATACCATCGCTCAGGCAGCGAGCTGTTGCAGGCACTTTGTTGCTGACCATGGTGCTGAAAGTCCTGCTGCCTTCTATTGCCTGATTGTTCATTTCATGGTTCATATAGCCCACTCGCCATTTGTCAGCAGGCCGTTAGTGCACCTGCTTTTTCTCTTTAACCCCTTCCTTTACAAACCATAACAAATCAAACACACATTTGTTTCAGCTCATGGCTGACAGCTCACTGCCAGCACTACTGTTTCAATTAGAGCGGCGTGTGCGAGTGTGCGTTTCACGAGCGAGACTTGAGTGCAGTGGGAATAGGTTTTAGTTTGTGTTTGATCTCCTATAATGGGACGGCTTGTTTGGCGAAGGGGGAATTCTGCTCAAACACAACTGGAAGACTTGTGTATATATATATATATATATATATATATATATATATATATATATATATATATATATATATATATATATATATATATATATTATATATATATATATATATATATGTGTGTGTGTGTGGCAGCATGTTTATAAACTAGTCTCAACAGTAACTACGGATTGCCGTTGTTATGTAAGAACCTAGAGGATCTGTGCGGTCATGTTTAGAGTTTGAGAACTTTAGATTGAGGTGGAATTATCTCATTAGGGCTCTCCCAGCAAACACACACACACACACACACACACTAACATTCCCTTTCTTTCTCATGCCAGTGTCCTTCATATGGAGTGTTGCCTTTGTCAGCTCCAAATTGTCCTTCATGCTGCGCTGAATTTGTGAGCAGTGTGCCAAACGCTAAGTAAATGTGTTTTTCAATCTACCCCCTCCTTCTTTTCATCTCCTTCCCTCTCGTCCTGCTATTCCCCCATTTAAGTATCCTATAGCTGTCTGTTTCTATGTAATATTGTCTCTCTCTCTCCTGTCATCATCTCCTTCACACTCTGTTGTTTTTGTCTGGCCTGGATAGATTCCATTCATACAAGCATACAAACACACTGTTTGTCCAATCACTTTTGTTTAAGCATGACCTGTACTGAGAAAAGTACGTTTTTGTTCCTTGCAGCAGGAAGAGAGACAATACAGTGAGGGGAAGTGAGAGAAAAAAAAAAAAAAAAATATATATATATATATATATATATATATATATATATAAACTCACCTAAAGGATTATTAGGAACACCATACTAATACTGTGTTCGACCCCGTTTCGCCTTCAGAAGTGCCTTAATTCTACGTGGCATTGATTCAACAAGGTGCCCATATTGATAGGATAGCATCTTGTAGTTGATGGAGATTATTTTGGATGCACATCCACGGCTCGAAGCTCCCGCTCCACCACATCCAAAAGATCTTCTATTGGGTTGAGATCTGGTGACTGTGGGGGCCATTTTAGTACAGTGAACTCGTCATGTTCAAGAAACCAATTTGAAATGATTTGAGCTTTGTGACATGGTGCATTATCCTGCTGGAAGTAGCCATCAGAGGATGGATATATGGTGGTCATAAAGGGATGGACATGGTCAGAAACAATGCTCAGGTAGGCCGTGGCATTTAAACAATGCCCAATTGGCACTAAGGGGCCTAAAGTGTCCCTTACATCTCCCACACCATTACACCACCACCACCAGCCTGCACAGTGGTAACAAGGCATGATGGATCCATGTTCTCATTCTGTTTACGCCAAATTCTGACTCTACCATCTGAATGTCTCAACAGAAATCGAGACACATCAGACACATTCCAATCTTCAACTGTCCAATTTTGGTGAGCTTGTGCAAATTGTAGCCTCTTTTTCCTATTTGTAGTGGAGATGAGTGGTACCCGGTGGGGTCTTCTGCTGTTGTATCCCATCCGCCCCAACGTTGTCCGTGTTGTGGCTTTACAAATGCTTTGCTGCATACCTCGGTTGTAATCAGTGGTTATTTCAGTCAAAGTTGCTCTTCTATCAGCTTGATCGAATGATTGAGTTCATTCTTGAATGGGTCGGCCCATTCTCCTCTGACCTCTAGCATCAACAAGGCAATTTGGCCGCATACTGGATGTTTTGACCGGCCCGTCTGGCACCAGCAACCATGCCACGCTCAAAATTGCTTAAATCACCTTTCTTTCCCATTCTGACATTCAGTTTGGAGTTCAGGAGATTGTCTTGACCAGGACCAACCCCCTAAATGCATTGAAGCAACTGCCATGTGATTGGTTGATTAGATAATTGTATTAATGAGAAATTGAACAGTCTTTTTAGCGAAGACTGAAATTAGTCATTCATTTTAAGTAAAATGAGCATCATTATAAAAAATAAACAATTAAATCTGTGCTAATTATCTAGAAATTAAATCAAAAATGTCCAAAAAAACATTTCCCAAAAGGTAAACTAATTTAAAATACAAACATCACAATCAAGTAGGTCAAAAAATTCCCCCAAAGGTACACTTTTTTCACTTTGTTTGAGCCTCTAAATAAAGATACTTTGTGGCTGGGACAGTTGTGAGCTAATGGTTAGAGAGTCTGACTTGTAACTTGAAGGTCACAGGTTAAATTCTTAAAACCGCCAAGAAATGACCGAGGTGCCCTTGAGCAAGCACCTAACCCCCAATCGCTACCCGGGCGCCGCAGTCAATGGCTGCCCACTGCTCTGGGTTTGTATGTGTCCACAGTTTGCTGTGTGTGTGTGTGTGTGTGTGTGTGTGTGTGTGTGTGTGTGTGTGTTCACTACTCACTGCTCCTAATGTGTGTGCACTAACTTTGATGGGTTAAATGCAGAGGACAAATTAAATTACTTGACCATACTTAGCCTTCTTGTCACTTCATTTTTTTGTCCTTTTTGAATGGCACTTTGAATTTTTTAATTTATTTTAAATATAATTCAGTACGTTTTTGGCCCTATAAAGTATTTTGACACTTTTCCTCAAATAAATCATGTTGTCTGAATTTCATTGCAAACAAATGATGCCATTGCTTTTCTCAGAACTAACTCTAAGACGTTTTGTCTTAGTTTTGAACAATATATTAATTGTATGATATTTCGAAAGTTAACAAACTTCATTTAGTAAAATATTTTGATTGAAGGGTGTACTTGTGTTTTGAAATGTTGTTATGTAATGAAAATATATCAATATACCATAATAATACCATAACTGATACTTTGTAAAAACATACTTCAACATCATCAAATCCACATTATAAGATTACTTTGTTTTGTAAAGGTGCTGCAATAATTAATAGTTATGACAGAGGCGTTTCCCCCTCGGCACATTTGAACCACAGCTTATGACAAAAAAGGAAAGAGAGAAAATAATATTTGAAAAGACACTGCTCTGGAGAACATTTGTTATAAGCCATTAGATAGAATGCGGCATTTAATTTGTTGACTGCCCCCAGTTGCTTTCACATTGAAATGAAGATTGAGAAACACTTTGCTGCCACCGAAGAACACACACACACACACACACACGTGCACGCACACACAAAAATGCACTATATCGTGCACAACGAGCACTGTTAAAAGGGAACTTCATTAGGTATGAAAAACAGTTTCTCTTTTGGTTCTCCTCCATTGCTTTTGGAGGCCGTTGAAATGGAAAATCCCTGATGACCAGGTAAGGAGTCTTCTCCCTGAAAACTGCCATTATCCAGATGGTGCCATTAACAATTAGGCTGCAACATTTTCTCTTTTATAATTGACTCCATAGGCTATTAGGCAGGTTGGCATCAGGTTTGGTCTGCCTGAAACTTGTCCAGATGTTGTGGCACAGACAGGGGTGACTGGATAGGAGATTTTTAAAGAGGGGGAGAGGGAGAGCACAGGAGATAGCGTGTGAGCTCATGGCTGGGGTGTTGTACAGATGGACAGTGGCGGTGGGTGGTGGTGAGAAGTCAGACTCGATTAGATCAATGTCTCTATCACTCCATCTGCACCACGCACACTCCTCTTCCTTACTGGAACGGATGAGAAAGTACTCATTCGTTCAGTATGCAGATGCTTAAGGTTGACCCTTTGACTTATACAACTTGAAAGGTGGTATTGCACTTAGCGATCTATATTAATATCAGTGTTTTTATACAGAAATCTGTTTACACGCCACCCCCTATTATGCTTACAATTGAATCATCAATTTGTGTTCCAAAACTGTATGACTTTCTTCTGAGGAACAAAAACAAACACTGAGACATTTTCACACTTTTTGATTGTGAGTCTTGTCAGACTGGCTCAAACGAGTTATTTGTTTATGAATCAGACAATCACTCTGATTCAAACCAATAACTTCTCGGTTTGTAAATCTTTGTATTTACCTTTATCATTATTATTATAGTTGATAATTGTTGTTGGTTTTATTTTAGTGTTGTGGATTTTCTTTTTCTTCATGCAGGCAGTGAAGTCAATGTTGTCATTGTCTTCACATGTTGTCAATTTATTGTCTTTTTTCCTCACTACCCATCTCATCAAATGGGTATATATTTTTTTTCCTTTTGGTTTTTGGTGCAGAATGCATTTTTATATTTTTTTTCCCTGAGTGACCCAGCATTGTGCACTTGCAGTGTAGACTGCTTTGTAGATGATTATAGGCGCAATCTAGTTTTGGTGCTTGCTTACGGTGTACACAGTGTGTAATAGGCCACGATCAAATAGAAACCTGAGTGGTAATACGAAGATTTGCTTTTTCCATCTGTATTCCATTGGCATGCTTGGGATTTCCTGCAAAGCAAGTTTCTTGTTTTTTCCGTTTTATATGCGATTCTCATAACATTCCGACAATTGTTCTCTCAGAGGCAACAAAGTTTCATTTGAAGGGCATTAAGTCTTATCCAATACTTCACCTTGTAAACAACACCAGAATCTTTTGTGGCTATCATTTTGAGTTTGTCTGTCTTCCCAGAAGCTGGGGATTTTGCTAAAAGGTTCAGATTTCTCCTATCTTATGTGTCCCGCAGATCAGAATCAGCAGTGTCTTTATAGCCTAAAAAGAACAAAAATTATATTGATTATTCAATAGGCCGGCCAGCCAGAGAGCCAAGAGCCAGTCTGCTGCATCCATACACTATTAGTAAACAAATCAATGGGCCTGGCTGGGTCTTCGCTTGGGCTATGCCAAGCAGTCTTCACTCTCCTAGAGGAAAAACTTCTCACAGCAGATTCTCAGAGCAGAAATGGCCTCAACAGAATCACATTAGCACAATATAAGCATGCTGCGAAACATATGTTTAAATGAAAGGGCTAATATTTTAGATATCAGCATCATCTCATGAAAGTATGCAATAACCAGTACTCATTCACTGATTATACATTTAAAAAGAGTGCATCAAACTAAATTCCATTCCATTTTAAAATATGCAGTTTAGATGAAAAAAGTCAGGTGATGGTTTGACTGATCCATTTATACTCCCTTCTTGTAGTGAAGGCACTTCCATAAGACTGCCATTGCGCTCGTGGCTCGTGCCGTCCATCCGCTGAGCCTGTGCGGTGATGAAGGCTCTGGCCTGAGGATGTAGCAGACAGGCCTTTTAATCTGGGACAGAGAAACACTCGAGGTGATTGATGATTCGGGTGAAGCGTTGGCTGGAGTTCTACCTGAGATGGATCAGTGACTCCAGGCACAGGGCTCAATCCATTTCCATCTCCTCATCGTCGCCACTCTTACTGTCAGTCACTTAATCAGGTCAGAATTATGCGGCAGTCGAGGTGGAGCCACGGAGGATGGTAGCCCCATTTATTACACTTCTCTGTGCAATAAGCATATGGTATGTTTTATGCACTTGTGGGGGATGTTTTTCATTAGACCAGCTGTGGTGTGCATGACTGAGCTGTCATTCACCCATGACCTTGACTTGAAGGTAAAATTACTGAACAGGACACGGTGGACCTGGAATGTGTCTTAAGAGCATTACACAATCAAATTACCTTTTTATCTATCTCTCTCTCTGTCTGTCTGTCTGTCTAGCTAGTCTGTCCGTCATCCCTGTAAATTAAGTTCTCAACATGTATTAATATAGCAAATATGGCTCAGGTTGTTATAATGTCACATATAGCATTTGACTGTAGAGTTTTTACTGGATGGGTCTGTATTGTTAGGGTTTTCCTCCAGGTTTACGGATGTGTAGGTGTTTCTGCTGGAGTAACTCCGGGCTGTGTCATTATGCTATCAGTGGATGAGCTGGAATGAAACGGCACCCTGTTCACTCTAATCAACAGGCTAATCAGTCCGGGCCTCAAGTGTGCTATTGTCACTCAGAAATTGGCCAAAGTCAAGAGGGATTTTCCTGTTGAAGCTGCTCTCTATTCATGAGGCAGCCAATCGAAATAAGAATAATAATAATAAATAAATAAAAACTCTTTTAATCTGTGTTCATTATTTGACAGCCTGTTTTGAAGTACTCTGATTTTTACTAATTCTCCGTCATTCTTTCAAACCCTCCAGTTTAAACAAGGTCTCTTGCTATTACAGGGAATAAAAGCCATTTCATCAGCACTCCAGCAATCCGCTGCAACAAACTCCCTGTGAAGAGGCCAGTCATTGCTGGAGGTCAAATTAGGAACTGACGAAGAATTCATTTCAGTTGTCTTTCTTTCCTGGAGTGTTCCTAGTCTTGCTCCAGATTTCAAACATTTATGAATAGACCACAGGATTGTGTTGAATATAGAGCAGAATTAGAGCATCTAGCAGCATGGGCTCCCTGAGCTAGGTAACCTGATAGTTTTCCCACTTATAATTAACAGTGTTGTGGTGTGGTTCTGCCCCTGCCATGCTGACAGCTGCATACGACTTTGCCTTCACACAAATTACCGTGAGATCAACACGTTGTCAGTTCTTCTATGCTCACCGTTCTTTCCACTTAACAGAGTTTTCTCATTTAAAATTTTCATTTCTCACATAGCGTTTGCGTCGGATCTGGCTGTGAAGATTCAGAGTGTTGATTTTGAAAACCTAATCATATGCGCAATAGGGGAGGAGGAACAGATTTGGAGCCAGAATATTGCCTTACACCTGATGAATAGTTTGAAGGAGGTTGGTGAAATTCATTGGTGTCCATAGTGAGGCAGAAGCTATTCCACCAGGCACTCATGGTAGCAAAGACATTTCCCATAATGCTCTTTTTCTTCCTTTCTTTTTTGGCAACAACAATTGTACTTAAGCCCAGTGGCTTCAGTTTACTGCTATTTCTCATTCCCTATCCATTCGTTCACAGTGAGTCTGTTTTGTTAGACACATTACATCTTCCCTGCTAACCTATTTTTCATGTGTAGTTCTATACACACCTGGTCATCCAAAAGTCAGAGACCATATTACAGAAATGGAATTAAATAGAAATATTTAAGATTTTAAAAAGTGCATATTTAACATTTTGCACTATTTCTAAGTCACTAAGCAACATCACTAATCGTGAACTTCTTTCAAAAAAAAAAAAAGTATTCTATTAACTCTTTCCCCGCAAAATGGAATTTTCCGTTATTTGTGAGAAAACGCTTCCCAGCCAAGAACGAAATTTTCCGGGTTTCCGTATTTTCACTGTCAGATGCTAGGGGGCGCTATTACGCATTTTCTGAATGAGTCTGAACGAAATCTCCTGATCAATACACACGCACACAGGAAGGCACAGTGAAACAAGAGTTTGCATGTAATCATATACATATGTAAAATAACATGATCATCAACACTAAACATCATATAAATCAAAACTATCTAATGTTACTGAATGAAATGTGGACCCAGGATGAGCTACAGGACTGTGAAGCATTAGGGGTGTTAATGGATCTCCTCCATCTGTGTTTCATCATCGTTCTGAATCTGATCTGGATACTGTCTTTCACAAAAACGTGATTTTCTCAGCTTTTTGTTCAAAAAGTTCCTATTCCAAGTGTTGATAAAAAAAGGAATGCATGAAGCTAGAATAAAACTTTTTTAACTTTAAAACTTTTTCTGTTTAAAGGAAGAGGGATAGCTCTTTATTTTGATATATTGCATGCTCAGATATTCATTAAACAAAATATTATATGTGCTTTTACATTTTGGGAAAATTGTCAAAAACCCTGGCGGTGGCTGGCAACTTTTTTTTTAAACGCTGGCAGGAAAAGAGTTAACGAACAAAAAGTGATCTTTGAATCGTTCTCAAATTATAGTGGAGAATATTCATATCAGGTTTTCCACAAACTTGTGGAGTTTGTAGAATCATTAAGGTTCCATTTTTCATTTGTTTTTGAAGCTTTGATTGTGTTTACAGTGTGCAATATAACATGAGTTCATGTTTCGCGTGTAAAAAAACCCCAGTATTTTTCACACAATTTACTTATCTGTACAGCGCTGTTTCCTCTGTCCTAAAAACGGCCTGATGAAATACGTACCAGGTTCTGATTGGGCCAGCGCTTCCCGTGTTGTGATTCGACAGCAGCTTAGCTCATGTTGCCTGGAAAGGTCCCGGCTCTTACCATAACAGGGAGATGTACGCGCTCAATGTGCGCTCTTCTCCACGTGGGAGAGCAACAAGACCACGCCCCCTATTTTGCGTGTTCTTGTGGGCGGAGGGTTAGTCAACAAACGGTTCTAGTGACGTCATTCCTGCAGGAAGTGCAGGGGTGTAGTCCAAACTGGCCGTTCGCTGCAGGCTTTGAAAGGGAACTTCTGTTAAATAAAATATCTCGCTTGGCATTGAACTTTAGCTTTGTAATTTTACAGGTATTATTTATGCTCTAACAGCAACATAACTAAAGTTTGAATGATGGGATCACAAAGAACAGGACCTTTAAAACAAAAGCTATTGTTGACGAAATATTATGATAATATAATAAAAGCATTTTCACTTCTCATACTTTTTTAATCACGGATTTCTCATTTAAATATATAATTTAATCTGATTATTATTGTATTAATTATGACTTTATTTTACACATACTAATTTTAATTAATTAAAATGATGTATTAATTTACACAAATACACAGATTTAGAGGTGTGATCATTAAACACTTGTGTATTTGCATTTTACATGATTTACATGTTTTTGAAAGGAGTGTTTCGCAAACATATGTACGGATAAAAACTCCCTCTGTGTCTGCTGCCATACTTCATAAGTTCTCTCTTCTCTCATTTGACCTTCTAACTCCTCATCCCTGCAGAAACTAGTTCTTTCTATCTTTATCTCCTCTTTGTCTCTTCCTCTCCCTCATGTTCTCTTTCACTTCTTCTCTAATCTCTCTCCCATTCCCCCGTCCGCGCTCAGAGACTGTGTGTGCGCATGATTTATCAGTGATTTCTCTCTCTCTATCCGACAGGTAGGGCTGCTGCTGGGATATATTTTAATTACAGATTTAGTCAGAAGTAATTAAGCTTTTATATCAGAAGGGACAGCTCAATACTCCCCTCTATTCTATACAACAATAGATCCGTACACACACACACACACACACACGCACATACACGTATACTTACACACACATCTACAGATACAGTTCAGACACAAACCTGCAAGGCTGTTTTGCTTTCTTTGGACATTTACCTTAAGTCTGGCAAATGTTTTACCTCATTTAGTTGCAGCTCTTTGGAACAAAATGCTTTTCTTGATTCCTATATGAACTTTACTTTTTCAAGGACAGAGACAGGGACAGGAGATATTTGATTCGACTGAAAACAGATGGATTTTATGCATCAACACTTTTCATACAGATATCTTTTCAAATTCTATTTTTGTATGTTTTGTAGAGTAGATATCAGTAGAATCATAGGTTAGAATCAGTAGGAATAAAATCAGGGCTGCAAGTCAGTCAATCCTTTGTATTTTTAGACAGAGGCAAAGTGATCAAAAAAGTTTTTTCAATTATTACATTTTTATGTATTTATATCTGTATAATATAAGCAATTATTACAAATCGAAAACTTAATTTGTATTATTATTGATTATAAAGTAAATAAGAACTTTATTGCAAATTTAAATTCAATGTTTTTTTTAATATCTTGAAAAAATATTATTATAATCATTGTCATAATTTTAAGAAAAAGTTATAGCTTTTTAAATTTCTTTTTAAAGGCACAATATGTAAGATTTTTGGATTAAAATATCAAAAAACACTAGAACAATGTTATAGATTTTTTTTCAACTTGTACATACATAACTTACATTATCCCAAATGTTTACGAGAATGTATAAATCCAAAGAAGAAAGCAATTTTAACCCAGAACACGGATCTGTCCGTGCGTCACCTATCAATGACATTATACCACGTTACCCTTGATTTCCGTTTTTATGTTGTAGAAACCATGGAAACACCAAAGACGCTTTAATATATTATGTGATTTGTTAGTCAGGTGAGCAACTGTTTGGATACGACCCAGTGTTATTGTTTAAATCTTGTTTTCTTGATTTAACGCATACCATGCCTAATATTGATCTATCTCATAGTGTGCAACAAGTGTCTCATAGTAGCTGCCAGGTGAGCGCACAGAGTAGCATTATAACATAACTTTCAGCACGCTCAAATGTATCTAATATGATAAAACAGTGCTAATACCCTGCATACTAATGAGTGGAAGAAGCAGAAGTGGTCGCCCGTGGCATTATAAAAGCTGAAAAATCAAGCTGCCATCAAGCTACGCCATTGCTTTGAATAAGCAACATCCAGCGGCGTTAACATTGTGTATTTTGCCTTATAATTTTTTGTTTGTTTTTACCCCCCAAAATACATCAAGTAGTAGTGATGTAATGATGATGATGCAAAACATTACTGATTGTAAGATGTAGTGACAAGGCAGAACTGGCCCATCAGCTGGCCAGAAAGTTTCTTACATAGTCTGTGGGTCTCATTGTTAAGCCCAGCATCTGCATGGAATCTCTGTTTCAATACAGTTGAAATGAATAGTCCATTTCTTATAGAGGTTGTCCAGTGCATGAGCTGCTTTTCATTGAGTTGGAAAGTTGAAGACAGCAGCAATAACATCTCACCTCTCACTGAGTGACAGAGCTCTGCCAGTGGATATGCTCTTGTTAAGCAGCGATTGTGAAGTCTATGTTCTTTTTTATGTCGACTATGGCCCATCCGTATGCTCTGGAGTCCATAAGCTTGTTAAAAAAGACAGACACACAGAGGAGAAGGATGCAGGGAAAATGATGGCCGTGTGTATGTGTGACACAGATGGAATGACTTCTCTGGGATTACAGTGTGGCTGGGGGAGCAGAGAGGTGGTAATTGCATTTTAATTACAGTGTTGATGGTTTTGTGCCGTGCCAGATGGAAGCTTCTTTACAGATACACACAAAATAAATCAGCCCTGTGCTGCAGCCCTCCCCTTTCACCTCAACAACGGTATTCTCTCTCTCTCTCTGTCATTCAGTCTTTCTCTTATTTGTTTTACATTCAGCCTCTGTCTTTTTAACTCTGTGTCTTCAGATATACAGTATATTTGTTAAATCTGTTCATATTTGTGTTTCTCTCATTTAGCTTGCGCTCTCTCTTTCTTTCTTGCCTCTAGCGATGTCTTTGCCACCAGCATGCTTTAAAAAAAATCCCTCTCAAAGTTAATTTGCCACAAGGTCAGTGTTAAATCTGACAACAGTGTTAAAGTGTTAAAACAGGTATTCGTGCATTAAGCAGTCAATTCATTCACAGATGAAAAACAAAGATAAAGGTGTTTGGATCTTGAAGATAGTGTTACCTGCAAAATTCTGTGATTTCTATGGATTTTAACTAGCGTAGGGTGTTCATCTTGAGCCATTCCAAACTTAAATTGAATAAGATGCCTAATTTATTTGGTTTTTCTATCAGCATGATGTTGCACCCACCATATGTCACTACTGGTATGGGGTTTTTAGAGTCGGGTACATTTAGATATGCACCACACATATATATCACTTGGCTAAAAACTCTAATTTGACTTAATTTGATCACATCCTGCATTGCATCTGGTTAACCTAGTTTCCATTACATATTACAACCTAGGGGTGTAACAGTATACCGGTATATCATGGTATGAACACTTATCTACGATATTGGGGGAAAAAAAGAAGAAAAAGTTGGAGAATTTCAGAGATAGAGGCTGTTATCTCTAATCTCTATCCCCTTGTTTTAATGTTTTAACGTATTGGTTGTGGACACAAAGTGGCTGCAAAAGGAGAAAAAACATAAAACATGTTTACTTATATTCGAGAACAACCCTCCGTGCAGATAAAGGTGTGTCCCGTTTATAACTTAAGGCCGTATGATTTCGGTTATGCAGAAGCAATCCCAAAATCCAGACATGAAAAGTGCAAAATGCGCAAATTGATGGATGGATAAATTGAAAGTAGAACTGCCCAATAAATTAAATAGTGACATGGTCTGTGAATATTAAAGTAAAAAATACTTCTATAATCTGCTTGTACAGCATGTCTCTGAATGAGCTGCACCATTTTGTCTACTGCACACTCAGGGTGTCTTCAGTATGTCCCGACTCACAATATGAGAATGCGAACACATGAACATACACTGAAAAAAACAAAAAATCACTTAATTTTTCTTTAAGTTTTTTCACGCATATTTGTTAAGTATATTTCACATATTGAATTAAGTATGCTCTACTTAACTAAGTTAAGTAAGTTAAGAAAATAAGTAATTTTAACTTGGCCAGAGTAATTTCTACTTAATTGAAGTTTCCTTTGAAATTCTTTTTATTTAAACAAAATAACACTGAACTTAACCAAACTTTTAAAATGTATGATTAACTTAGAAATATCTATAAGTCAAGAAACATCTTAGTAAATAAAACACAATAGATGTGTCGACACCGTATCTGCATAGTAGTAGTAACACAGTATGTGAACACAGAAACCTCAATACTTGGTACACAATGACAGGAACAACTCCAAATGTCAAAAAATTTCAAGTTAGTAAAGTGAACAACAAAAGCAATGATAAAACAGTGTACAGGGTCAGTACGAGTGCTTGAAATCCTTGAAAATGCTTGAATTTTGTTGTTTT
Source organism: Pseudorasbora parva (assembly GCF_024679245.1). NCBI lineage: Eukaryota > Metazoa > Chordata > Actinopteri > Cypriniformes > Gobionidae > Pseudorasbora > Pseudorasbora parva. The sequence goes on from NC_090184.1 coordinate 34,803,648, forward strand.
GTTTTCAAGGTTTGAAAGTTGCTTACATTTTGGGGAAAAAAACTTCAAAATGCTTTAAATTGTACCTATATTTCTTTTACAACGAATACATATCTGACTGAATTGTTAAATGGAGAAATAAAATGTTGGAGAGCATAAAATGAAATGCTCGCGATCTGCCAGTTTGATTCCGTGTGTGACTCCGCCCCCATGAAACCGTCTGCTGCACCATGCTGGGAGGTTGTTGTTTCAATGAATGTTGAAGATGCAAAATACACATTATGGATTTAATGGGGACAAACCCCATCTGCAAAAAATACGTGCAGCTTTTCGCAATGCTCGTTCGAGTCACATGAAAGGTATGTCATAGACTTTTCAAGTAAGCTAACTGAAGTAGCCAACTGTACACATTAGCACCTGTTTGTTTATACTATTAACCTCTAACTAGGAATTCATATAGTAACTGAGAGTACTTGGTGTGATAATGAAATGTAACACAGTCTCTCCCACTTGCCAATTTGCTGGGTTCCGTTTTTTTTGTAGTCTTCTCAAAAGGCATCTGTTTCTGTTGAGTTTATGAATGCAATGTCTAATAATCAGATGCGTTTAGATTAGTCATCGAGAGTCGCCAGAGTTTTGTTCAGAGCATTCTCTCACTCACTGAAACCTGCACTTTCAACATCATCAACAAAGCAGAGATGTATGTGCGATGGACATAGGAGATTCATGCATCACACAGGGATCGACTTTGTGTTCTATTACAGCAGCGAAAATAGTTTCAAACAAAGATCACAGCAGATCCATAGTCTATCTGATGTGACTGGCATTTAGTTGGTTTGAGGTTGGATGTTGGATAATCGTTAATTTAGGGACCATCTCTAAAGTTACTTAGAACATTGGTATACACGTTTCTTACTTTAACTTACTTCTTGGAGAGAATGACTTCCAGTCATAAAACCAACTGTATAGTGTTCATCTAGGTGTCAGCTATGATGCACATTTTTATTTTATTTTTGATATTTAATAAAATAAACTGTCAAATCACATGAAAATATGGATATGTAGTTCACTAGGCTACTGGGCTCATACACAGAACAGAAAAACTAGATTTAAATATGTCATAACTGATGGAACACTGATGAGAATATTGCTTAAGAATAAATTCTATTCAGTTTTCACACCCAAAAATATCTTTTCTTTTTTTTCCCAAGCAAAAAATCTGATCCTTCTACTATTATGAAACACCATTTTGTCTGTTTATAGCATTATCTCGTTTAATGTGATAAAAACTGTAAATATATATTTATGCTTTAATTAAGTACTAATATACACTGTAAAAAATGCTGGGTTGTTTTAACCCAATGCTGGGTCAAATATGGACTAACTCAGCAATTGGGTTGTTTTAACTTTGCGATTGGGTTATTTTAATCCTGCAGTTGGGTTAAATATTTGCTAAAGACAACCCAATCGCTGGGTTAAAACAACCCAACTGCTGGGTTAGTCCATATTTGACCCAACATTGGGTTGTGTTTTACTCTGAATTTTTAAGAGTGTACTTATAGTTTTAAATTCTTGCCTGAACTACCTTTTTCATTAAAAAATTACATAATAATAATAATAATAATAATAATAATAATAATAATAATAATAATAATAATAACAATAATAATAATTATAATAATAATTGATTATTTAATACAGTATACCATAAAACCGGGATATTTTATTGTACCGTGAAAATTGGTATGATAAATCAGTAAATAATCAGTAAAAATGTATAATAAATAATAAATGAATAATAATAATTTTGATCAATAATATATGTATTTTGGTAATGTTTTACAAGTTTGCTCTGTTAGTAGGTCATGTAAACTTCTGCAACAATATTGAGACTATTTAATATTGTCTGTTTGTCTATTTAATGTCTTAGGGAAAACAAAAAGGAAAAACAAAACAAAGACTACTACATTTCAATTTAGTAATTCATTAAATTGGGAGAGTTGAGCTAGATGTCTGAATTTCCTTTTGCAAGCAAGTCAAAATGTATCATGCAGATCTAATTAAATTTGTCTTCAACTGAAGTCTCGTTCGTTTTCTTGCGGCGTTTTGTTTTGGCAGGGAGTGACGCACTGTTTTGGCAAGCTTTTGTTCTGTTGCCTCCTTTATGCTTTATAATCTTCTGTCTACATTGCATTAGTCTCTGAAAAATCCCCATTGATGTGAAAATTTCATTAAAGTTTGACTGGAGCTAAACTAGCAATTTCTCAGAGTTCTAGTGTGAGTCTGGGTTCAAAGTTAAAAGAGAGGACAGTTGACTTTCTCTGACGGTTCAGGCCAGATCTCTTCTCCTCAAGTCGTGACTCGTGACAGGACTGGCCTTGGGGGCTGGGATTCAGACCCGAGCTCAAGATTTCAGAGGCCGGATCACCTGTGGCTAGTCTCTGCTCTTTACTAACTGTCTGTTGGAGATAAGCTGTGTGTGATAAGATGTGTGCAGTGAAGGCTCAGAGCCATAGCTGCGAGGGAAATGTGGCTATGTATCACAGGAAGCAACGGCTGCTGGTGTGCTGATAGTAACTTAATAGCTTTATGATACAGGGAGGGGAAAATGCTCGCTGTCTTACCTATTTCAGCCTAATGTCTGTACATACACCCCCGACACACACACACACACACACACAGAGGATGTGGGGGGGGCAGTAAGTCTGCATGTTATCCGCTAACACCTTTTTTTCATCTGGTGAAAGAAAAGGTCAGTTTAATCTCAACACAGGCTTATCAGACTCTCTTTGCAGTTAACAGAGTTTTTTTTTTTTTGCCTAAGTAATTCTCAACTCCCAATTAATATTTCCTAAACACATTCCTACGCGGGTGAAGATATGTTCAGCCATGTGTGGCGATAGGTTTCCTGGGCTTAATGGCATTTGCGTGCAGGTCATTTTAATAAATTCATCAATTACAACGGAGTTCAATTTAGTCTAGCCGCGAGCCACAGCAGTGCACGGCTGTATTTTCAAGAACTTTACAGTTGCTACTTTTTTTTCTCTCCCTGCCTGTAAAAGCCAGCAGGGTAATTTGCTGAAAAAATATTGGTGCTACATTGTAATGTATGCTAGTCTGTGTAATTTTAAAACGCAACGAAACTCAAGCTTTGTGATTGTGGAGTGACAACTTCATTCTACAACCGAATTAACAAATTGCATTTACAGAAATTCTACGCAGTGTGTGCAGAACTGAACTGAACAGAACTGAAAGCTGTTAATGACGTTTTTAATGCGTATCAGAGTTTTGTCTCTCTTCTATATATGTATGCGCGGTGCAAAAAATCACAGGTAATGAGATACGTCTTGACTAATTTGTGTTGCCAAATCAAAAAACAAACAAAAAACTTCAAATATGGAGCCCATAATGAAGTCAAATCTGAACGTTTTATCTTGGAAATAAGCCATATGCCAAAATATCCCAACCTCTACATGTCTCTTTATTAGCTCTATAAACTAATCTGAAACAAGCCAACAAAAGACGCTTATAATAAGAAAACCTGGCTACACTGCAAAAGTGCGATCTGCAGCCTTCCACACATAAACAAAGCACAACGTCTTTGTCGTGGTGGTGAAGTTGAAACCGCCTAGCATAAAAAGTCTTAGGTCGCTGTAATATTACTTTGCTCAGAAATAGCTGATACCAAAAGTACGGAACACCAGAATGTTGCTTTGGTTTCCACTGTGTCAATCATGGCAACTTCGAGAGTGAGTTCAGTTCCTCACACACACACACACACACACACACACACACACACACACACACACACACACGCATACACACACACACACACACACACACACACACACACACACACACACACACACACACACACACACACACACACACACACACACACACACACACACACACACACAAAACAACAATTTAGGGAAATGTACTCCCGTATTTAAATGTAGTTGTCACTCCTGAAACTCCTGATACAGTGTGTACATGGCCTTTTACACGGCTTTTGTCATAGTCCTTTAAATATCCTTTAAATTCAGGCAATATTTCATCCTTTTATATTCATTCATTTTAGTCACTTCTATTTGGACTGAAATGGCATCAAATTTAATTTGAAGAGATTAAAAAAAATGTTTTTCATAATTTCTTCAACTTTGTTTACTTCAAAGTGTTTTTACTGGAACAGAAATGGGCCTTTGTCTATATGAAATTATGGAATTTTTTAACATCTCAGCTGCATTATTTTAGTGTAATCCCATATGTGAGCTGACATGGTGTGTTTTCCTAGAACTGATCTTTTTGTTTTGTGAAAATAAGTATTTTTCTTAATTTAGACTCCTTTAGTTCTGTGGTGTCAAGGTAATTGATTGAAATGATTTTGATTGAATGAGGTCCCATGACTAAAAAGGCCAATTAGAGTTTGGGAATGAAATCTGTTGGTTAATGGAATTGTTACAGTTTTATTTTATTCTCAACCATGTTTGTATATTCATATGAGGCCTTCGTGTAAAACAGGTCATTGTTTGTGTAATAGGTTGCCAAGTTGGGTGTGTGTTTAGCGGGATTATGGGTGATTTCTTTGGCAACACAAAGCTCGGCATAATCTCCTTATCATCAGATGAATTCCCAATAATCCTGTTATGACAGCTAACACTCTGTTGATCACAGAGCCGCCTCACTGGCTAAAAAACCCTTTGATTCCTGCCACTGACTCGGTTAAAGATGGGACATTGGACGACAGCTAATGCTAACTAGATTTTTACATTTCCTGAGGCAAATGTGAGTCATGCTTAGCCATGCAAAAGTCACTGTCAGGATGATAGGGTGATTGCCAGGGCATTGCTTTGCAGTTGCTAAGGTGTTAAAGGAGGTTGCTAGGGTGTTGTGTGTGGTTACTAGTCTCTTAATACTTATTCGTGAAGGGAGGAAAAAAGGAAGTAAAGCAATTGCACGTCTCTTCCCAAGTTGCGTAATTGTAAGTGCCATTCATGTTCCTAGCTTGAACAATACAGGACAAGTTATCTGCCAAAGTAATACTTCTGGTAAAAGGGGTTGTTTAGATTTACTATGTCAGCAATAGAAATAGTGATCCTAGCCTTAGCAAGCATTAATAAAAATGTCATAGACATGCGAGGGAACCTGGAGTTCAAAGATGTACTCAATCCAGTGTCTCTCATTAGTACAGTTTGTCTTAAGATGGTAGCTAAAGCTGATTTAATGACCAGAAGCTATAAAACGCTTATAATTATTGCAGAGTTTTGCTGTGATCGTTTCTCTGCAAAACAGCACACTCACCTTCTAACCTGCACCACCTCCAGATGTATTTCTGCTCCACATCTTCCTCTACGTTGGAAGGTTCTGAGGTAGAGAACCAAGGTTTGGATAGTCTCACACAGGAAGTGTAATTCTGACACGTCCCTGAAGGGATTGTGGGTTGTTCAGTAAATGTTCATTTAAGACTGAGATGGCTGGAGGTTACATGTTCTTACATATGGATTTTACAGTGAAAGTTTCTTCCCGTTGAGCTCTTTCTGTCTCGCTTACTTTCTCTTTGTCTCTGATCTGCCAGCATTTGTTCATAATGAGATTCCTACAGGACGGGAATTCCAGGGAGAGACAGACGTCTGACTGTACATGCTGCTGGCTTTCTCTGCAGCCCACATCCTCTGAGATGTGAGAATGAAGAATAAAGAGAGGACAAGAAACACACACACACACACATCAAGTATTGCTAAAGCGCAGGCTACCGCCTATTGCTTCTTTCAGTCATTCTTTACTACAGTGTTACACTATCATTGTAAAAATCTGTTCTTTTTGGACTGGATGTGACCTAAAGCCCTTATATATGCCAGCCGGATGACATTAATAATTGTTTGTTTAGATGTTCTCCCAAAATCCTATGCTATGCCCGTGTGACCTCTCCTAGTAATTTCGTATTTGAGTTTTGTGGGTCATCGTCCCTGCAGTCAAAGATATCTAAGTAAATAGATACATTTAGATGCAAATAGTGTGCTTTGGTGTGAATATGATTTACTTTATGGCATTCAAATACACAGTGTTGTGGTTGTTCCAGTTATACATGGGAGTTTGAGGAATAATTGACAGGTCTGGGTTGGTTTTGTGTGTGTGTGTGTGTGTGTGTGTGTGTGTGTGTGTGTGTGTGTGTGTGTGTGTGTGTGTGTGTGTGTGTGTGTGTGTGTGTGTGTGTGTGTGTGTGTGTGTGTGTGTGTGTGTGTGTGTGTTTGTGTGTGTGTGTGGTGTGCATGTGTGCACTTCAGAGGCCCAGTCATGGTGCTTTACATGAAAAATACTCCCCCTTTCCCTTTCTCTTTCTCTCTTGCTCATTTTCTGACGAGCAGGAGCGTGTCACCTAGAACGAACATGTTTAATTTCCTGTCAGCACTGGGTGTCTTCATTTTTTTTGCTTCTGTTAAAGCACAATGTGCACGCAGAACCTTGTCAGCCATTTTCATCTGCGATTTTCCCCAAGGCCTGTTCCTCTTTTCTGTCTCTTCTCTCAATCATATGGATTCATTAGAGTTTTAGAGCTCTTCTTCTTCTCCTTCTTCTCCTCCACCTCCTCTTCCTCCTCTCTTTCCTTTTCTTTGAAGGAGAACCTCATGAGGTTTCTGCGACTGGCTGAGATATTGAATCTGACAGAGTTTAATTTGTACTATTGGAGCAGTGCTGCCTGTAAGCTTATGATACCAGTTAACAAGTGTGATTCTCTGTGTACACACACACACACACATAAGAATATTCAATGGCCTCAAAATGATTTGGACATTTTTGCGATACTAAAATTATATAAATATAGTTTCACTTTCTGTAGTGAATAATTGACTGACGTTTAAGTCTTCTCCATCGGCATAAATCTTGCGCAAAATGTATGATATGATATCCTTATTGTTTAAGATGCAAATATTTTCAATATTGCTATGTGGCATTTTTCTTTATGGTCACGACAAACAATGGTTTACATTTCGAGCGCAGCGTTTCACGTGATACCAAAATTAAGTAGGATAAATTATTATTATTTAAATAAAAACAAGGTAAGTAAACAAGTAACACGCTAAATTAAACTAGTTTCTGTGAATATTTTGCTGATGCAGGTGGGGCTACAAAAAATATCTTTATTCTTGTCCCCTCAAGAGTCAAATATGCATACACACACACACACATCATTACCCATGCCATAATACACATTTGTGTCCTAATGTGTCACAAAAACATGCATCTCTCCCCCCCACACACACCTATTTTGTTTTACAGCTTTAAATATTTATCATTATTCTAAAATGCAGAAAATAGTAATATAAAGAATGTTTAGGTATATTCAGGTGTGACTCGTAGGTAGGGTATCATAAAACCTCTTGAAGCTAACCGCAATCGTTTCCTCCTGCATCACTGGGTTATGATGTCTTACATTATGAATATGTTACTCTATACGGAGACAGTGAGTGATCAACATATGCTTGAGATGTTCTTTGGAATGCACTTGATCATTTTTATTATACCACATTGTTGTGTTTGTGCGTGTGTGTCTATGTGCGTAGATGTAGGTAAATCTAAGAGGTTTGTATGTGAGCGAGAGTGTTAAGTGTATGTGTGTGTGACTGTCGCCTGGGGAGATGGCAGTGTTTCGTGTGCATATTGAGGCGCGCTGCTCCCATATGATGATTTATTACTTCTTTTAGAGATCCTGCCTGGCATTTAGTGGAGTCATATTGAAACCCACACACCACCAAAACAAGCTCTGACACTTAGATCTGCTATGCCACATGCAGAGATTGTGTGTGTCTGAGAGAGAGATTGTTAATTATAGTAGTTCTGGGCCTGGTGGAGCCCATCTTTACTCCAAGTACTGTCCTCTCATCTGTATAGGTATCATTTGTATAAAGTCATGAAGTAGTACATGTGGATTTCTGTTTTTATCTTTTTTCCACCCTTCCTTCCCTCCCTTTCTTTCTTTTTCTCTCTGGTTCTCCAGAGGGAAACAGACAGTAGATAATAGGTATGAAGAAAGATCCAGGCTCTGGTGGTCCATACTAGGAGTGCAGCAGCCCGTAGCAGGTATACCAGAGGTCAGAGTCAATTTCAAAAGGAGCATTTGCTCTATATCCAGTCCACACCTTCACGCTCTTGATCATAAAGCACATCTGTTAATGTGTGTGGCCAGATTTCATCAACAAACACCCCCTCTACTCTTGTGATCCCCCAGTGGTCAATGTTTTTTTTTCTAGTTCTGCCTTGATATTACTGGTAATATTTCATGGACCGATTGCAAGCCACAGTGTAAGAACAAAGCATGTGTAGGGTTTATGTATTAAGTGGTCCTCGATAATGCTTATGCTTATTTACCCCCTAAATCTAATCACCTAATAACACAATAAGTCAACTCAATCTGTACCAATTGGGTGTGGCCATGAATGATAATGTACCTCAAGTAACATGGCCTGTCAGGGAAAAAAGTGACTGGACTTGGTACCTGTTCACACCAAGAACAGTAACTATAAAACAATGCTAGTGGCGGACAGTCCGGGTCACGACACAGCCATCGAAGCTGATCGCGGCCACTTCTTCTGTTTATACTAGCCATGCTGTGGCAAAAGGATGGAACAAAACCAGTTATCAACCACCTAGCAACCATTCAAATCGCCATAACTACTGGATAGCAATGCACTAAAAACTCTACTTATACTACTTTTACTTAGTTGCGGCTCATCTGTATGGGCAGGCAGGGCAGAGCCCAACTAAAATATCCAAACATAGACCTCTATATACACTGAATTGTATGATAATGTACCTCAAGTAACATGGCCTGTCAGGGAAAAAAGTGACTGGACTTGGTGCCTGTTCACACCAAGAACGGTAACTATAAAACAATGCTAGTGGCGGACAGTCCGTGCTGCCTCAAAAATTGGGCTCCACGAGGACGGGGTATGCAGACGGCTGTGAACCCTCCTGATGATGAAAATTTCGTAATGTGGAAGGTCACGACACAGCCATCGAAGCTGATCGCGGCCACTTCTTGTGTTTATACCAGCCATGCTGTGGCAAAAGGATGGAACAAAACCAGTTATCAACCACCTAGCAACCATTCAAATCGCCATAACTACTGGATAGCAATGCACTAAAAACTCTCAACAATGCCATGTCAATCCTAGGATCGTGGCGTGGCAACCACTATTTAGACGATTCAAATTCAAAGCTTTATGTGTTACTGTACGCTCCTGTATATCACATGGTTGGTGTGTTATTTAAAGATGTTGACCTCATCTTGCGGGGTTCCAATTATGGTTCTACCACAGCTAACTTGATCTCTTCAGCACCCTCACCCTCACCCTCTCATCTCAGGCCATTAAGTGTGCATTTCTTTATACATCTGTCAATGTCTGTGTGTGAAGCTTTACAGATCTTTGCATTCTCTTCCATTCTTCCATCATGCTTTGCACTGCCCCACCTCATCTTCATGTTGGTTTAGATTGACAGTGACAGCTGTCTCACCCCCTGCATACAGATACACACTGCTGTCTTACTTACCAGTAGCCTAGAGGACCAGGAGTACAGCTTTATTCTCTGGAGCAAGTGAAGTCACTGTGTTCAGCTGTGTGGTCTGTGCTCTCAACACACTTCATACAGACGTGTATATTCACTTTATATATAAGTTTGGTCCAAAAATATATGAATGAGTATATGAATCGTGCATTTAACTGGTTTGTTCAAAATAACCCAAACAAATGACAGCCATTTAAAACTTTGAGGTTTGGGGAAACAAAGTATCTTATGCATAGCAAGGCTGCATATATTTCATTATATATCCTTTGAACTTTTAAATTTAATTCCAATTTAAAATACAATACATATAAAATAATGTGATTAATTCCTGTAATGGATAAAGCTGATTTTTATTAAGCAGCTATTACTCTAGTCTTCGGTGTTACTTGATCCTCCAGTAATCATTATGATCATCTGTTTTGCTACTTATCAATGCTGAAAACAGTATTTCTGCCTGCATGGAAACTGTCAAACTTTTTTGATTAAATACAACATTTTATTTGAAATCTTTTATAAAACTGTAAATGATCAATTAAATGCATCCTTGCTGAATAAAATTATTACCTGTAAATCTTTTTGACTGAAACTTTTGAATGCAATTACTAGCATACTACTACTGCCGCGGCTCATCTGTATGGGCAGGCAGGGCAGAGCCCAACTAAAATATCCAAACATAGACCTCTATATACACTGAATTAATAATACATTTTAAATATGTTCTACAACAACAACAAAACATCTGATTTTCTAGACTTTTTAAGTAGTGAAGTGAGCAGGATATATTAAAATGAAGCACATGGATTCGACAGGCTTGTATTATGATACTATGATACTTTCTGAGCCCTCCCTAGCTCTACAGCACCCCACAAATTTTCAATGTAAATCTCTGGTGAAAAATGGAACTGCAGCGCTCTCAGAGAGAGGATTTGGGCAGATTTCTGGCTGCCTCAACTGTTTTCACGTGACCTCACCTAAACCTTGTTCCAGACCAAGACGACCTCAGTCCTCTTCAGCTATGTGTCTGCATCAGTTCAGTAACTACTTGGCACGTCTGTTCCTCTTATGTGGAGTAGCATATCAAATTAATGAAAGTATGAATCCTTTATCTTAAACATTGTCATGTGAATAGCCTTTATATATAGTATCTCTTTCGTGTTTGTTCTGAGAACAAACTTTCCTCACTGGAGTTTCTACACAACTTGCAATATTCTAAAACAACATTTGGACGCAATAAATACTACATTTAGGCAATTCTAAGATGTTATTCTTTGCGTTAGTCATGTGTACTAAGTCTGTCAGTCATCATTGGAGTGCAGCACACCACCCTCAGGCTGAATAACACATTGACATTAGAATTCTGTCCAAAGTGAGTCTATGTTCAGTGATTTGAATATAAAGCTACAAAATGTTAAAGGGGTGATGAATTGAGAAATCAGCTCTCCTTTGAGCCTTTGATATATAAAAGGTCATGGTAATATAAGAATATTGTATAAGAATATTGTTTAAGTTTTGGAGCTGAAAAAATCCTTGTTAGTCAAAGAATTTTTGATAGACACCAGGCCCAGAAAACGAGAGCTCTCAAATATATATTGATCAATGACGTAATAAAACGGGGAAATGCCGCCTCTGCAGATAAATGTGTACGCCTTCTTCTGTAGCCCCACCCACCGAGTCATGGAGCTAAACAAGCTATAAACATGCCAAAGATAGTGAGATAATCGTTTGCAAACAAGACACAGATTGACACTGGATTTGCAGACATATTGAGATTAAAACACAATGCTGTGCCTTCTATATTGGATCCGACAGTAATGATGTAACACACTTATGCGAGTAAAACATGTTTTTTATATGTGATAGTATTGCATTGTTACAGATCGTATTGACTATGTGTACGTGTCCAACAGAACATACATTAGCACGCTGTCACAGGCTGGAGAATCCTTTATTTGTTGGTTCCTTGTGATTCCAGATCAGACTTGGACATGTAACGTTATAGGCCAGGGCTTGTAAAGCCACAATGTGTGGCTGTGTTTTCCAGAAGGGCTAACCAAAACATAACCACGTCTGCAGGCCAGTGAATTTTTAATAGTCAAATAACATTGATTTCTTGATCTGTGTTGTTCACTCTCTTTACTTGATATTTGAAGAGCGCGTGCCTGTGCCCGTGCGTGTGTGTGCGGTTCACACTTATATCCACCGTTCAGGCGTGCCAAGTAATAATAATAAAAAAAAAATTGTGGGTGGATGAGAGATAAATCATGTTTGTTTAATAAATACGTTTTGAGAGTCAGAATCGTCCGAGAATCATACCGGTTGCCGCTTTCAAAATAATTTCTCCATGAAATTGAAAATCTTATCCAATCCTATCCTTGGGGGTTTACTTCCAAGTCTCCAGTGCGGCACACCCATCAAAACCTCAAAACGAAAAATAGTCTATTACTTGTAATAGAAGTATTCTATTATGTATGTATGTATGCATGTATGTATGCATCCATGCATGCATATGTTTTAATTTCATTGACTATGGGTGGGTCATTGAATTAATCTCATAAATAATTTGTTTAAACCCTTTATTTCTTTTAGGAACAGATAGTAAATTACTCAAAATTACCATATTGTTGATTGAACTGTTGTAACCGTTGCAATGTCACACTCACAATCATGCTGTTAGTCTGCATTTCAGCATGGTTTGCAACATAAAATATCTTAAGTCAGTCTTCTAAACTCATATTATAGCTTTGTGTGGGTAACAGCCCAAGATTTAGGAGAGAAATAATGTCACAAATAAATGGTTCTTGTGAGACGGATCAATGAGTCAATGGACCAGTCACAGGGAAGATTATAACTAGTATTTCATTTTGATTTAAGAATAATGAATGTCTGTTTCTCACACAAAGCTTTCTTATGCCTTGGTATGTGTAATATTTTGGTCAAGTCATAATCTCTCCCCAACCCCCACCCCACCTTTTTGCTGCTTACTAACCCATGGCCAGTGTATGTATGATAAAGCAGTTTGGAATGAACCTTTTAAGAAGTCACTATCTCTTTTTGCCACACAGATAGAGACAAAAATTATTAGAAAAAGAAGAAGACATAGAAATGCCTGTTTGTGTTCTTGTAATGTTTCTAAGTCTGAATTAAGGTGGGAGCGTGTGCAGAGGGAGAATTGCTTTTGTTAATTGATGTGAATGAAATTGACACTCCGGTCAACACTCTCCAGTCTTATTCCCAGCTGCCACACACAAGCCAATCAATGCCCATCATTATCCGCCAGCAGAAACCTCATGTAATTAAACTCTTCCCGGAGCAGTCTTTATTTTCAGCTTGCTGCCAGGAGTACACGTGCAGTCCCATAGCAGGCCTGATCTCAGATCAGTGCTTTTCCCCTCTTGTGAGGTGCCTTCTACAGCAGATAGACCTATGTCTGGGTCAGCTTGGGTCTCAAAGAAAGCTTTCTTTAGAGCAGAACCGCATGACCCATTAAAATCTCATATCCTCCCTCGGGCTTCCAGACCAGCCTCCACCTCCCCCGTCCCACATCGCTCGAGGTTAGTCCATATCTAATAGAAAAACTGCACTGTCCTGTAGAATGTTTTCGTTTTGTGTTTAGTGCAGCTTGCATGAAAAAAACAAACAAAAAAATATATAGCACTGAGTACTTAAAGAAATTAGAAGGAAATTGAAAAAAAAGTAAAGGAAGAAAAGTTGAAGACTGGCACTCTGCCTAGCCTCCCAGCTACCGCTGTAGCCAAGACAGAGAGATGAGCTGTCCGTCGTCCTGAAATCATGAAATCACCACCCCCGCCACACAACGAGATGCTCTCTGCTGGGATGTTTGCAAATGAATTCATCTGGAGATTATTTTACCAATCGTGGAGTCTTATTTTGGCCACGGGACAGTATCAGAACCCATTTAAATTATGAGTGAGAGATGTTGAGAATGAGAGAAAAACTGAAGCAGGTGAAAGAGAGTACTTATTTAACTTTGTCTACGCTATAGACGTACATGAGAAGCTGCTAAGCACCGTAGGGCTGAGTGAAAAGGCTTCAAGGGCCCTTTTCAAAGAGGCTCCTACCTCTTTAGCTGATATTTTCTTTTCCGAGATGTGCATAGCGTGGGAAAGGAATGTGACACACTGCATGTGAAAGATACCCAGCCACTGCCTCCTCGGCAGACTCTGCCGCCAGCCACTTTTATATTTATTTTCTCTCCTCACACACACACACACACACACACACACTTAGTTTGGCGCTCGTCTTTGATACAATTCCAAGAGCTGTCAATCAGCCTTCATGTAATGCTTGGCTGAGATGGAGAGGAGGAGTTGGATGTGTAGCCGTGCTCTTCCACAGTACAAATGTACACTCTGAGTGCCAAAACAGATCAGGTAGAAATTACAAACTTTGCTTAGAAACTTGGGTTTAACTGAGTTGAACTGAGTCTAGTGGAGTGTGACTGTGTAAGCGTCAGTGATGCGCGGGTTAATGTATAAACAACCCGCACCCGACCGACGTTTTTAGCTAACCCGCCCGCAAATCGGACCACAAAAAATTAAATATTGTAATGTTTCCTGACCCGCATTTTTAAAAGTAGTAAATGCTCCCTGGCATAATATCCATTAATCCATTGGAGGAGAAATGTTTCAGGCCCTGACGTGCGCTCAGAGGTGTGGCGGCAAGAGCAGGCAGTTCTTGAGGCGGCCCATCATTGTCCATTTCAGCTGTCTAGATGCATATTATTGATGAACGCGATATTTATGTTACGGCCCTGCTTGGAGAATTCATGAGCAGGTCACCTGAAAGAGAGCCCACTTTTGGAAAAGTGTACAAGGAGGACAAAATCGCAAACTGTTCTTTTTCTGAATGCTGTATGATATAGCCTAGGGTTGTGTAATAAAGGCTTGATTTATTAATTTATTTTGTTTCGTTTTCTTAACAATTAAGATGCTGCATGTCATGTGCTTATCAGTCTAATCGAAGTGTGCGTCTCTCCCCTCCCCCGACTTTCCCAACAAAAATCCTGCCCTAGAATGTATACGCCAAAATGAGTATTATGCACGTTTTTTTCATGTGCATAGGATACACACTTTATGATGTATTATACGCATGATACATCACCCTACCCCACCATCCTAATCCTACCCAAGAGCGCGTCATACACACTCCATAAAGTGCGTATCGTATGCACGCGAAAAACTCATTTTGGCGTATACATTCCACCAGATTGCACACTCGTACTATTGATACGCCTTCGCGTGTTTGTGTTGGACATTACTGAGCTAGGCTATATGCGTTTAAAAAAGGATAGCCTATTAAAAAGGTACAATTCCTCAGTTCAACGTGTTGGGAAATCAGGCATTTTGTCCTGCGTAATCTTTATTTCAAACGACACGACCGACCGCGACCCGAATATCATTAAAAAATTTTTGGGGATGACTCGTAGCCCACGGGTACTGACTGCAGGCACCCGCTCATTTTGGATCAACCCGCGGATCACTGGTAAGCGTGCTATAGCTGACTATCTGACTGTGAAGTTTCTCCAGTCACAATGCAACAAGTATCCAGCAGCAATCACTTTATCTGTTCAAACTGCTGTCTGATGTGACACTTTCTTAACCAAACAGACAATACTTTGTCTAATGTATAGTTTATGTCGATTTTGAGCCGATAAGATTGCACAAGTAGGCGGGCATCATTCTAAAGGACTGAAGATCATACAAACCAAGCACATTTGGCTGCAGTCTTCGGTAGGTAGATGTGGTCAGAATCGGCTCTACAGATTACAAAGGGAGGAAGAGGTGAATGGAGCAGTCAGTTGTTGTTTTTTCTGTGCTGATGACACAGATATTAAGGCTAATTTGTTATGTATTGTTACTGTGTTTGGTAGTGTATTTTATTTTATATCAACACTGGTGCATAGAGGACGGCTTCGGGTTTAGTAGTGACGCTCATACACTACGATATGTGTTATGAAACATGTTTTGATATTCTCTGACTGGATGCAAACAAATCGGAGTCTGTGCCTATCATACACTACGTGATTTTTATTTGTATTTTCATGAAATCTGTCAGCTCTGACTGCTCAAAATCTGCAGACTGGCGCAGATTTTTGGCAGCTATTGTTCGAAATCCAAATCCGGGGAAAACATCTGAACAAAAGTTGTGTAGTGTATTTCAGATGTAAAATGATTTTGCTGAGCATCAGAGCTTTTTTTTTTTTTTTTTGCCAGAGAACTTGTTTATGATGATTTATATTTTCTAGTTATGATAAAGTTAATTTTACTTCAATTATAGTGTAGGTGTAGTGTATGTGTCTGCACTTTGCCAGCTGCTCTGTCTCCAGTTATTCTTTTTTTCAGAGTGAATTTTTGTATTATTATATTATACAGAACATTGGAGGCTTCATGGAAAATCAAAGCATTTCACAAAATTATAATACTTATATATATTATAATATATATATATATATTATAAAAAATAAATAAAACAAATCATGGAAATTTGTTAGCACTAAAAAATATAGGTACTAATTAGGGGTGCTCTGATTGATCAGCAACTGTTCTCAATCGGCCGATAATCGCTTTGGGTTGATTGATCGGCGGTCTCTACAAAGGCCGTTCTCATAAACCGATCTCATGCTGACAACATAAAGACGCGTGCGCCTGCTGTGAGAGCAAAGGCATCACATGCAGCGGCACAGTTCTCTTTCTGGCACGGGTAAAATAATTTAAATGCTGAAGGTGAGGTACAATTCATATTTCTGTATTAAATAGATTACTAAGTCATTTGAAAGCTTTCTTTGAGACATAAGTTCACAAAAAGCGCGAGTGAATAACTGCGTGCGCGTGCTCTCTTTCACTCTCAAAGTGCCTAAATGGCTTCACATCAGCGCATCGCTCTGCAACTAAAATCGAGCTGCACAGTTGACACAGGATTTGCCACTTGAACAATCGAGGCAGTGTCGCATCTTCAATAAAGTTTATAATTTGCATTTATTTTTAAGTCTTGCCAGTGTTCACTCAGCACTCGCACGACCAAGAGACTGTAAACTCACACACACCTGACACACACACACAGCTCATCTCACAAAAAGCTCACGAGTACAAATTGCGCTGCAATGGTCAAATACACACAAATGTATGTACTTACCGTCTTGACGTGTATGCACATAAACCCCGTCGTGACTAGCGAGTGAACGTTAACATTTGTGTAACTGTATGTAACTGTATCCATGTATTCACTCTTAAAGTGAAAGCAGTCGAATAAACTGCTGCTGTCTCTCAGTTTCTCTTTGTCTTGTTGTTTGATTAACCTTAATGACACTCACTGCTCTTGGATAGCTAACTTTTTTTGTTTTGTATTTTTTGTAACGATTAGCTTTTGCAACTTTTGTAAGGATTAATCTTAACTATTCAGGGAAGACCAATATTAATTTACATTTGATTCTTTATTACATTTCTTTAGTATTTCTTACCTCAATACTAATGTTAGACCTATCTGAGAAAATTGTCTTTAAAAACAAAATGTAATTATTAAATTACGAGTATGAGATAGTTATATAGATTTATATAAAAAGAATCACCTATAAGGGGGGAATTCCCCCATTGTCAAAAATAATCAATTCCCTGAATGAATGTCTGTAAAATTCCCTATATCAAATTCCCTGATCTGATGTGTTGGTCTGTCTAACCCCTATTTGTTTGGAATAATTTTTATGTTACTCTGCCTTATTTGGGAAAGATGGCCTACAGTAGCCTTAAAGGGGGGGTGAAATGCTGTTTCATGCATACTGAGCTTTTTACACTGTTAAAGACTTGGATTCCCATCCTAAACATAGACAAAGTTTCAAAAACTAATGTTGGACGTTTGATGGAGTATTTCTGTGTTAAAAATACTCCTTCCGGTTTCTCACAAGTTTCGGCGAGTTTTTTTCGAGTATGGGTCTATTTGACGTTAAATAGAGCGGAAGGTCCTTGTATGGGCCGTACGGCTCTTCTCCCGGAAGGGTGCGCGCGCGCGTGACTAGAGGGAGAGAGAGGAAATGCACGCTGTAAACAGTCTCTCAGGTGCAGATCCAGTCCTCCGTGAACACTTATGTCGCGCCGCGCCGTGCTCCACTTTATTCCTATGGGTGACGTCGCGCGACTTCAGCACTTCAGCACAGCATTCCGGGAAGGCAGCGCTGCATTTGAACCGATTTGAACGCAGAAATGACGGGAAGCTTCAAGGCATCGCTTCAGTCGCGTCGCAAAGTGGATTTCCACGGTCACTGCTGTCACAGGACTTCACCAAATCATACCAAAGAAGTGTGTTTTTGACAGAGCGGTCCTGCTTTGGAAGATGCCGGTGAGTAAATCAACTTCAAATGTCTCTGCTATTGGCTACCGTCGCATGAGTAAACATCAGTAAACGATACGATCGCGTGCTTCGTCATTCAAATGCGCTAACGGTTACTCCATTGTTGTTCTGTATAACGTTACACTAGTCTGACTCTGACGTGCAAAACCGTTTTGCTTGCTACCTCTAAGGTCTAGTCACATACAATAGTCCATAAACCGAATCATGTCCTCATAAACTGCACACAAAGGCCCCTAAATAGAGTACATACCACAGAGATGGACATCCTGATGTTGCCGTTTCTCCTGTTCAATTTATTTCAGCCTCAGATTTGATTGTGGATCATTATCTGTATTAGCTGAGATAGATGGGTTTCTCCACGCTTGAGGACGTCACCGCTTTGCGCGCTCATCATTCTTTAGCTCCGCCCACACGATACGCCTCCAGGCGCTCGGTTTTTTCCGGAAAGACTCGGTACAGCCCATATTTCTTTTATAAATATGATAAAACTAAAGACTTTTCGGAGATATGAAGGATGCAATACTACTCTATAGGTACTCAAGATTGACATGAGATTGACTGAAACTGAGTGTTTCACCCCCCCTTTAAGTTATCTCATTTTCTAAAATAACACTTGGTGGCTCTTCAAGATCTTGACTCTAGCCTATTCCTCAATACAGTTAATAATACAGTTTCTCAACTACAGTTAGTTTCATATCTACAAATGGTGCAAACTTAGCAAGATTATAGATAAAAGATTTCCATTCCCCTGTCATTCTGTGATCAGCAGTGATCGGCAATCGGCAGATCATGATCTTGGTGATTGATAATCGGTGATCAGCCCCAAAAATGCTGATCGGAGCATCTCTAAAAGTATTTTAAATTCTTAAATAATGTTGTTTTGTTGATTAAAAGTTTAAATTGCATTGTTTGATTTACGATTGTTTAATGCAGGAAGTGTTTAGTTTGGTTTATAAAATCATAGTGGTATTTATAGCATATGAATAGTTCTGGATTGGTCAGACCAGTTAAATATTATTATTGCTATGTTGTAAACCCTAACGCTCAAAATAATTAATTGGTTTGAGTAGATACAACTCAAACTAAACAAATTATTTCAAACAAATGAACTTTTATGAGTATTTATAACTTTTAGAACATTTAGAACACTTTTTCTTTTGAGTTCTCAAAACTGACACTTTTTAAATAATCTGAATTGTTTAATTGTTTTGAATATTATGAACTTGTTTCTTAAATTTTTCTTTTAAACCAAACTGGGCTGGGATTTCTATTTCCCAGCATGCTTTGCCATAAAACTCAAAAGTAACAGTAAATACCAAAATTAAGTGTAATATTATATTTGTTTTTTTGTGTGTGTGTGCAAGATTAATGTTAAGTTAGTAGTGTTTAATGTTTTTTATGCTAGTTTAGAAGTTTCTGTTATGTGTTTTTTTTCCCCTAAAGGATTACCATCATGGTGGCAAGTGGAGCATAAGCTTAGTTTGATAACAGATATATGTTAAATGTATTATGATGCTGTCCTCATTCAGCAAGTACTATGCTATGCTAATGCTACCAAAGCATTGTGTAACCAATCAGCAAGGTGGCATTTATCGAATTAGCTTGCTAAACCAAGTAAGTTTCCACTACAACATTTTTTTGAGATTAGATATTTTTGAGTGAAATGTGTGAATTAGCTTCCTCAAATACAAACCCGATTCCAAAAAAGTTGGGACATTATACAAATTGTGAATAACATTTAAATTTTAATCATTTAGCAGGCGCTTTTATCCAAAGCGACTTACAAAAAAGGGGAAAGCAATAGAAGCAACGAAACAAACAAGGCCAACAACCTGTAAGAGCTGTAAGAAGTCTCAATTATTAGCACAGTACATTTTTTTTTATTTTTTTTTATTTTTTTATAGCCATCGTCAATAGCCACCTACAACAAAAACTCTCGTACGCAAAATACAGAACACTGGATTTTGATAGCCATGATAACAACTCATTAGGACTAAGGCTGTTACCCCAGCTGATGTCGTTAATGCAGATTCAGTGGCCCAATGGGTTGGTTTTGTATGGCATTCTAGCTAAACATGCAGCAATAGCCATCTACAACAAAAACTCACGTACGCAAAATACAGTACACCGGATTATGATAGCTATGATAACTATGTAACACACCCGCCTGAAGGCACAAATCCAGATGAGAGACGTAGATATGATCCAGGAGTGTGCGCTTTTGGGTCATTGCTGTGGTGATCAGTAAGTGCTATTCTGTATTGGTCAGGTGCAATTGGAAAAGATGTGTCTTAAGATGTTTTTTAAAAATGGCTACAGACTCGGCAGCACGAATTGAGATCGGCAGGTCATTCCACCAGGTGGGAACGGTCTAGGAAAATGTCCATGAGAGCGATTTCATGCCTCTTTGGGATGGAACCACGAGGCGCCGCTCACTCGCAGAACGCAAGCTTCTGGAGGGTGTGTAAGTCTGAACAAGTGAGTTTAGGTATATCGGTGCAGAGCCAGTGGTTTTTTTGTAGGTGAGAACTAGTGCCTTGAATTTGATGCGAGCAGCCATTGGCAACCAGTGCAGTTTGATGAAGAGAGGCGTAACATGCGCTCTCTTCGGCTCATTAAAGACCACTCTCGCCGCTGCATTCTGGATCAGCTGCAAGGGTTTGATAGTGCATGCTGGAAGCCCAGCCAGAAGAGCATTACAATTGTCCAGTCTGGAGAGAACAAGAGCTTGAACCAGGAGTTGTGCAGCCTGTTCTGATAGGAAAGGTCTAATCTTTCTAATGTTGTATAAAGCAAATCTTCAGGACCGGGCTGTTGCAGTAATGTGGTCAGTGAAGTTTAACTGGTCATCAATCACAACTCCAAGGTTCCTGGCTGTCCTTGATGGAATTATGGTCGATGAACCAAGCTGAATGGAGAAATTTTGATGAAGTGGTTGAGAAAACAAGTAATTTTGTCTTTGCAAGATTGAGTTTAAGGCGATGCTCCTTCATCCAGTCAGAAATGTCTGTCAGACAGGCAGCGATACGAACACTGACTGTAGGATCATCTGGTTGAAATGAGAAGTAGAGTTGAGTGTCATCAGCATAGCAGTGATAGGAGAAGCCGTGTTTCTGAATGACAGAACCTAATGATGACATGTAGATGGAGAAGAGAAGTGGTCCAAGCACTGAGCCCTGTGGAACCCCAGTCCCAGTAGCTAGATTGATGTGACTTAGACACTTCACCTCTCCATGACACGCTGTAGGACCTACCAGAGAGGTAAGACCTGAACATTTACATTTACATTTACATTTAATCATTTAGCAGACGCTTTTATCCAAAGCGACTTACAAAAAAAAGGGTAGAGCAATAGAAGCAACGAAACAAATAAAGCCAACAACCTGTAAGAGCTGTAAGAAATCTCAATTAATTAGCAGAGTACACAACTGTTTTTTTTTATTTATTTTTTTTATAGCCAGCTACAACAAATACTCACGTACGGAAAATACAGAACACTGGATTTGGATAGCTAAGATAACAACCCATTAGGACTAAGGCTGATGCCCCAACTGTTGTCGTTAATGCGGATTCAGTGGCCCAATGGGTTGGTTTTGTATGGCATTCTAGCTAAACGCGCAGCAATAGCCATCGACAGCAAAAACTCACGTACGCAAAATACAGAGCACTGGGTTTTGGTAGCTATGATAACTATGTAACATACCCGCCTGAAGGCACAAATCTGGATGAGAGACGTAGATATGATCAGTAAGTGCTATTCTGTATTGGTCAAGTGCAATAGGAAAAGTGCAATTGGAAAAGATGTGTCTTAAGATGTTTTTTAAAAATGGCTACAGACTCGGCAGCACGAATTGAGATCGGCAGGTCATTCCACCAGGTGGGAACGGTCCAGGAAAATGTCCGTGAGAGCGATTTCATGCCTCTTTGGGAAGGAACCACGAGGCGCCGCTCATTCGCAGAACGCAAGCTTCTGGAGGGTGTGTAAGTCTGAACAATTGAGTTTAGGTATAATGGTGCAGAACCAGTGGTTGTTTTGTAGGCGAGAACTAGAGCCTTGAATTTGATGCGAGCAGCCATTGGCAACCAGTGCAGTTTGATGAAGAGAGGCGTAACATGCGTTCTCTTCGGCTCATTAAAGACCACTCTCGCCGCTGCATTCTGGATCAGCTGCAAGGGTTTGATAGTGCATGCTGGAAGCCCAGCCAGAAGAGCATTACAATAATCCAGTCTGGAGAGAACAAGAGCTTGAACCAGGAGTTGTGCAGCCTGTTCTGATAGGAAGGGTCTAATCTTTCTAATGTTGTATAAAGCAAATCTGCAGGACCGGGCTGTTACAGTAATGTGGTCAGTGAAGTTTAACTGGTCATCAATCACAACTCCAAGGTTCCTGGCTGTCCTTGATGGAGTTATGGTCGATGAACCAAGCTGAATGGAGAAATTTTGATGAAGTGCTGGGTTGGTTGAGAAAACAAGTAATTCTGTCTTTGCAAGATTGAGTTTAAGATGATGCTCTTTCATCCAGTCAGAAATGTCTGTCAGACAGGCAGCGATACGAACACTGACTGTAGGATCATCTGGTTGAAATGAGAAGTAGAGTTGAGTGTCATCAGCATAGCAGTGATAGGAAAAGCCATGTTTCTGAATGACGGAACCTAATGATGACATGTAGATGGAGAAGAGAAGTGGTCCAAGGACTGAGCCCTGGGGAACCCCAGTAGCTAGATGATGTGACTTAGACACTTCACCTCTCCATGACACCCTGTAGGACCTACCAGAGAGGTAAGACCTGAACCACTGGAGGGCAGTTCCTGAGATACCCATCGTCTTAAGTGTTGACAGGAGGATCTGGTGGTTAACTGTGTCAAAAGCAGCAGACAGATCCAGCAGAATGAGCACTGAGGATTTGGAAGCTGCTTTTGCCAGTCTCAGTGCCTCAGTTACCGAGAGCAAGGCAGTCTCAATCGAATGGCCGCTTTTGAAGCCGGATTGGTTGTTGTCTAGGAGGTTGTCCCTTTCAAGAAACATAGAGAGTTGATTGAACACAACTCGCTCAAGGGTCTTTGCAATGAAAGGCAGAAGGGATACCGGTCGGTAGTTTTCTAAAAGTGCTGGATTCAGAGAGGGTTTCTTAAGCAGTGGGGTTACCCGAGCCTGCTTAAATGCTGTGGGAAAGGTTCCCGTATGAAGAGAAGTGTTGACAATGTGAGTGAGTGCAGGAGTGATTGAAGAAGAAATGGCCTGAAGGAGGTGAGTGGGTATAGGATCAAGTGGACAGGTAGTAGGGTGATTGGAAAGGATGAGTTTAGAAATATCTGCCTCGGAGAGCGGAGAGAAGGATGGAAGCGTGTTCGTGTTAGTTGTTGAGATGTGCTTGTCAGTTTGTGATGAGGAGAACTGTTTGCTGATGAGGGATGTTTTGTTTGTAAAAAATGATGCAAAGTCATCAGCTGTAAGAGTTGATGAAGGAGGGGGAGGAGGAGGACAAAGGAGAGAGGAGAATGTTTTAAAGAGTTTGCGAGAGTCAGAGCATTTGTTGATTTTGTTGTGGTAGTATGTTGTTTTAGCAGTGGAGACATTTGTAGAGAAAGAAGAGAGAAGCGACTGATACAAGGTAAGGTCAGTATAGTTTTTAGATTTCCGCCATTTCCTCTCTGCCGCCCTGAGTCCAGAGCGATGTTCACAGAGAACATCAGACAGCCAGGGGGCAGATGGGGTGGGGCGGGCTGGTCTGGATGAGAGGGGGCAAAAACGGTCTAAGGAGGATGTTAGAGTGGAGCAAAGAGTGTTGGTAGCACTGTTAGTGTCCAGTGCTGAGAACTGAGCAGGTGGAGGGAGTGAAGATGATACCATAGTGGATAGGCGAGAGGGAGAGAGGGAGCGTAGATTACGCCGAAAGGTGATCTGTGTAGGAGTGCGTGTTGTATCAGGAGTCAGTATGAGGTTAAGAGTGATGAGAAAGTGGTCTGAGGTGTGTAATGGAGTAACTAAAGTGTTGTCTGTGGAACAGTTGCGTGTGTATACAAGGTCTAATTGGTTACCTGATCTGTGAGTAGCCGTAGTAGATACTAACTTAAGGTCAAATGAAGTCAGTAGAGTGCTGAAGTCTGCAGCTAGGTGTTTATCAAGATGGATGTTGAAGTCACCAAGCAGAATCAGTGGAGTGCCATCCTCAGGGAAGTTAGAAAGTAACACATCCAACTCCTCCACAAAGTTACCGAGGTGACCTGGAGGACGATAGACCACTACCACATGGATTTTAACAGGGTGAGTAACAGTGATTGAGTGCGATTCAAATGAACTGGCCGGTAGAGATGGTAATGGATCAAATTTCCAATCATTTGAGATAAGCAAACCAGTACCCCCACCCCTCCCAATAGGCCGAGGAGTGTGTGAAAAAGTTAAATTGGTTGAGAGGGCTGCAGGAGTGGCAGTGTCCTCTGGTTTGATCCAGGTCTCAGTTAGGGCCATGAGGCTGACCTGAGAATGAGTCCCAATAGATGAAATGAAGTTTGCTTTGTTTACAGCAGACTCACAATTCCAGAGACCAATTGGAATAGAGAGTAAAGTAGCAGAGGATGTTAGGATATAGCGCAAATTATTAGGATTGCGGCGTCTCGTGCGTACAGAGCGTGAATTACGAGTGCTAGTAGTTATAGTTGAGATTTGGAAGCACATGGTGAATACAGATCAGAGAAAAGGCCAGATCGGAATTAGAAAAGAGCCGAACACAAATAATGAAAGGAAGATGATACTCAAGTGGCTTGTCGAGGTCCTTGCTCGAGAGGAGTTGCACAGGGAAGAGTTGAAGTCTTTACACTCGTCGGTCTTGCACAGGGAAGAGTTGAAGTCTTTACACTCGTCGGTCTTGCACAGGGAAGAGTTGAAGTCTTTACACTCGTCGGTCTTGCACAGGGAAGAGTTGAAGTCTTTACACTCGTCGGTCTTGAACAGGGAAGAGTTGAAGTCTTTACACTCGTCGGTCTTCACACAAGGAGGGCTTCACACTGCCGCTTCCGCTGCCGCGGACTATCACGCTATTTATACTCACTTGAGTATCGTTATTGAAAGCAGCTGGGAACGCCCCCAACAAACTGACTCCCAACGTGGCAAAGACCAAACAAATGCTAACTCAACAAATGCTAACTCCCACACACACCACCAGAATACACCAAAACTACTAATACACACCACTGCACCACACAGACACACTTATCCAACAACAAATGAACAAACAATCAAAAATGAGAAAAGTTACAAACACTTACACAGTAGTTGTCTATCAGTCAATCAATGCTTCACCTCTAACCAGCTGCTAACAAACACACGAGGCTTTTAATACCTCGCTGGCCACGCCCCCAACAAACTGACTCCCAACGTGGCAAAGACCAAACAAATGCTAACTCAACAAATGCTAACTCCCACACACACCACCAGAATACACCAAAACTACTAATACACACCACTGCACCACACAGACACACTTATCCAACAACAAATGAACAAACAATCAAAAATGAGAAAATTTACAAACACTTACACAGTAGTTGTCTATCAGTCAATCAATGCTTCACCTCTAACCAGCTGCTAACAAACACACGAGGCTTTTAATACCTTGCTGGCCACGCCCCCAACAAACTGACTCCCAACGTGGCAAAGACCAAACAAATGCTAACTCAACAAATGCTAACTCCCACACACACCACCAGAATACACCAAAACTACTAATACACACCACTGCACCACACAGACACACTTATCCAACAACAAATGAACAAACAATCAAAAATGAGAAAAGTTACAAACACTTACACAGTAGTTGTCTATCAGTCAATCAATGCTTCACCTCTAACCAGCTGCTAACAAACACACGAGGCTTTTAATACCTCGCTGGCCACGCCCCCAACAAACTGACTCCCAACGTGGCAAAGACCAAACAAATGCTAACTCAACAAATGCTAACTCCCACACACACCACCAGAATACACCAAAACTACTAATACACACCACTGCACCACACAGACACACTTATCCAACAACAAATGAACAAACAATCAAAAATGAGAAAAGTTACAAACACTTACACAGTAGTTGTCTATCAGTCAATCAATGCTTCACCTCTAACCAGATCCCCGTCTTCCTGAGATCCCCGTCCTCAAGTGTTGACAGGAGGATCTGGTGGTTAACTGTGTCAAAAGCAGCAGACAGATCCAGCAGAATGAGCACTGAGGATTTGGAAGCTGCTTTTGCCAGTCTCAGTGCCTCAGTTACAGAGAGCAAGGCAGTCTCAGTCGAATGGCCGCTTTTGAAGCCGGATTGGTTGTTGTCTAGGAGGTTTTCCTGTTCAAGAAACATAGAGAGTTGATTGAACACAACTCACTCAAGGGTCTTTGCAATGAAAGGCAGAAGGGATACCGGTCGGTAGTTTTCTAAAAGTGCTGGATTCAGAGAGGGTTTCTTAAGCAGTGGGGTTACCCGAGCCTGCTTAAATGCTGTGGGAAAGGTTCCCGTATGAAGAGAAGTGTTGACAATGTGAGTGAGTGCAGGAGTGATTGAAGAAGAAATAGCCTGAAGGAG
Source organism: Pseudorasbora parva (assembly GCF_024679245.1). Taxonomy (NCBI): domain Eukaryota; kingdom Metazoa; phylum Chordata; class Actinopteri; order Cypriniformes; family Gobionidae; genus Pseudorasbora; species Pseudorasbora parva. The sequence continues at coordinate 34,830,129 of NC_090184.1, forward strand.
GTGAGTGGGTATAGGATCAAGTGGACAGGTAGTAGGGTGATTGGAAAGGATGAATTTAGAAATATCTGCCTCGGAGAGCGGAGAGAAGGATGGAAGCGCGTTCGTGTTAGTTGTTGAGATGTGCATGTCAGTTTGTGGTGAGGAGAACTGTTTGCTGTTGAGAGATGAATAAAAACAGAATGCAATGATGTGGAAGTTTCACATTTCAATATTTTATTTAGAATACAACATAGATTACATAATAATTGTTTCAACTGAGAAAATGTATAATTTTAAAGGGAAAATATGTTGATTTTAAATTTTATGGCATCAACACATCTCAAAAAATTTGAGACAAGGCCATGTTTACCACTGTGTGGCATCCCCTCTTCTTTTTATAACAGTCTGCAAACGTCTGGGGACTGAGGAAACAAGTTGCTCAAGTTTAGGAATAGGAATGTTGTCCCATTCTTGTCTAATACAGGCTTCGAGTTACTTAACTGTCTTAGGTCTTCTTTGTCGCATCTTCCTCTTTATGGTGCGCCAGATGTTTTCTATGGGTTAAAGATCTGGACTACAGGCTGGCCATTTCAGTACCCGGATCCTTCTTCTACGCAGCCATGATGTTGTAATTGATGCAGTGTGTGGTCTGGCATTGTCAAGGTCTTCCCTGAAAGAGACAACATCTGGATGGTAGCATGCTGTATGTTGTTCTAGAACTTATATACCTTTCAGCATTGGTGGTGCCTTTCCAGATGTGTAAGCTGCCCATGCCACATACACTCATGTACCCAATATCACCAGAGACAGGCTTAAGAACTGAGCGCTGATAACAACTTGGATTGTCCTTGTCCTCATTATTCTGGATGACATGTTATCCCAGTTTTCCAAAAAGAACTTCAAATTTTTATTCTTCTGACCACAGAACAGTTTTCCACTTTGCCACCGCCCATTTGAAATGAGCCTTGGCCCAGAGAAAACACCTGCGCTTCTTGATCATGTTTAGATATGGCTTCTTTTTTGGAAGTATTCCTGAGCCCATGTTGTGATTTTCATCACAGTAGCATTCCTGTATGCTACTGTATCCGGGCATCCAGTATGGTTTTCTGGCTTTGACCCTTACGCACAGAGATTGTTCCAGATTTTCTGAATCTTTGGATGATATTATATGCACTGTAGGAATGTGTAGCTCTCATGAAATCCAAAATGAGCCAATATTTGGCAAGACATTTCAATAGGTCTCAATTTCATCTTTTGATATGTTATCTATATTATATTGTGAATAAAATATAAGTTTATGAGATTTGTAAATTATTGCATTCCTTTTTTATTCACAATTTGTAAAGTGTCCCGACTTTTTTGGAATCAGGTTTGTATTTCAAATTCAGAGCAATTCAAATGTATGATTACAAAAAATTAAAATAAAAAAACTAAAAAAAACTTCAACTTAAAATTTCTTAACTGATTGTCTCAAAGTTTTTGAGTCCTACCAACTTTTTTGGGTTTACAGTGTATAGAGCGGTATCGTATATGTTACATTTCAGCCTATATATCTTTCTTTCTCTCTGGTTCACACTTAACTTCAGTGTTCTTTATTTTCCTCACAGTCTCTGAAAGCTCTGTCCACATTTTCAAGTGAAAGCATTAAGGAAGCAGCACACGGGTCTGGCCCCTCACACAGACATCATGTACCTTTTGCTTTTCGTTCTCTGTGTTTCTGTTTCTTCACATCCATAATTGGAAATTTCCACTCCTGAGCTGTCAGTTTCTCGCACCGTGTGCTTCCTGCATGGTCTTTTTAAGCCTGCTGAGGCAAATAGAGCATTGTCTCCAGTGTATGAGAAGATTTGGCCTTGTTCTCTATCTAAATTGAATATCTGCCTTGTTTTATTTTTTTCTCCTCATGCCATAGATTGAAAATCGCACGTTGAACACGCTATCTCATTGTGTATGTGTGTGAATGCACACTCTCGTGTCTCCCAGTCACAGCATTTGAAAAGGTGACAGATTAAAAAAAAAAATATATATATATATATATATGTCACGCACTTGACAATCCTCAACAGGAATCCTCCTCCCAACACTGCGTTAATAAAAGAAACAGCATGTGGCAGTGATTAAAGTGGTTGAGATTTCAGTCCACACACCTTGCTCGCACACTCACAATACTCAGGCCTCCGTCAGTGCCGACACATACTGGAAAATGAGTTCTATGAGGTATTTTTCAAATCTTCTAATCTTCAAACTTGTGGGTCATTAATGAAACGGGTAGCTAGTTATCTGCAGTCTCAAATCTTTTGCTGTACAGTTCCATTCAGACTTTTTAAATGACAAACGGCATGTCTAATCTGAACTGACTTTCCACAGACAACACATTACGTATTTGGTTATTAGTGGAATTATTTTCAGACATGGTGAAACGAGTTTGCCGTATCTTAAAATGAGTGAAAGTGAGATTAGCAGTTGCTATAATAGATAATCAAACAGAGTTATCTACATTCATGTGTGCGGCAGATATAAGGTGAAAGCCAACCAAATTTCAGAAATTTGAATAAAGAGAACTTGGAAGAAGATATAGTGTAGTGTGTCAGTAACTTGTATTCAGGATAGAAGATAGCACGTATTGAGTTTTGTCTTTCTTTTAACCTTGTGTTCAGATAATGGAATATTTAAAAAGGAAATTAAAATTGTGCAAAGAACAGTGTGGATGGGAAAACTGACAGCACCATCCGAAGATGTAGTTATTACCATTAAAATACTAATCCACACGAACCAAAGACTTCAATAAGAATCAGCTATATTGTTGTGTGCATATCAAGATCTTTCTGGTGTCTTTCTGGTAAATTAGAGGCAGACGGTTCACTAATAAGGAATTCAGTATAAATGTTTTTTTATTTATTATAATTTTTTATTATTAGCTACATTTTTTTTTTTAATTGTCTAAAAAAAAATTTAGTTACTGTAATGTAATAATGGTTACTATATATATATATATATATATATATATTGTACCGGTTACTATATATATATATATATATATATATATATATATATATATATATATATATATATATATATATTGTGACAAGTCTCCCGAGCTCTCATCAGCGTCGCCCTGGCAATTGATGGAAAACACCTGCACACGATCAGCACGGGCCGGATCGTCACAGCTGCAGGCCATCAGGCCCGGGCTTAAAAGCCTCGACTCTGGGACACCAGTTTGAGCACGATCTCCATGCAGCACTACGCTAACCTGTCTCTCTCTCTCTCACCCAGACTGCAGCCTGTGACGCTCCGGCCCCCTCGCCGCACCCACGTCACCGCTAGCACCAGGGCACCCGGAAGAAGGACATTCACAGCGCACCTGCACCTAAACACATCACGTCTGTCAAGTTTCACACTAATAAATCCACCCTCTGGGGGCTTTGCACCAATTCCATTGTTGCGTGATCCTTCACCCTGCCACACTGGTGGAGAATGCGGGGAAGAGCGTGAAGGATCACCAACCACCCCCTGAACACTGACATTGTTTTTTTTCTCTCACCCCCGCAGTCAACTGGATCGGAGAAAAAGGCGGCGCTCCTCCCCCATCATGGATGACCTGCTAAAATGCCTTACCGAAGTGAGTCTGCGGCAGCAACAGATCACCGAGCATCTGGCGGCTCGCCAGCAAAAAGTTGAAGAGGAAGTCGCCGCTCTCCGCCTTGCCCCTGCCCAGCACGTTCCGCTGCCTGATCCGCGCGTCCGCGCCACCCAGATACTGCCAAAGTTAACCGGCCATGACGACATCGAGCTGTTCTTGCAGCTATTTGAGACCACGGCGGTTCGGGAGAACTGGGACCGGAGCGAATGGGCGCGGCTGCTGGGACCCCTGTTGACCGGTGAGGCACAACAAGCATACTTTTCGTTACCCACTGAAAGGGCTGATAATTATGATGCATTAAAGAGAGAAATCCTCGGACGCCTCGGGCTGTCGTCCATCTCAGCAGCCCAATTGTTTCACGACTGGGAGTACAAGCCTCGTCGCCCAGCCCGCGCCCAGGCCGCTGAACTCTCCAGACTGTCCCGACACTGGCTGCTCGAAGGAACATCCACCGCGGGTCAGGTAGCGGAGCGTGTCACGATCGACCGTCTGCTCCGAGCTCTCCCACCGCCCACGAGGAGGGCGGTGGGAATGACGAATCCAACCTCCATCAGCGAGCTCGTCGAAGCCATCGAGTTGGCGGAGGCGGCGATGCACCGCGACCCTGGGGAGCGAGCGCCGTCTTTCCCCCGGAGGGTGGTCCAGGAGCGACGCGCGCCGGAAGGTACCCAGCGCGCAGTACACAGGCCTGCGGCTCCCGGCCCAATCGACGAGCCGATGCCCACGGAGGAACCGGTTCCACCGGTACGTACATGGTTGGCTGGCTGTGTCGTCCATCAAGAGCCGCCCCGCGGAGCCCCGCGGTCGGAGGTGAAACTAAATGGGCGGCCAGTTCTGGCCCTTCTCGACTCGGGGAGCTCGGTCAGTCTCGTCCAGGCCGCCATCCTACCGCCCCAGAGGAACTCCAAGACCCAACTTCCGATCACCTGTGTACACGGCGACACTCGTTATGTCCCGGCCCGCCGAGTGACGATCTCCGCTGGCCCGGGCACCTGGCCGCTGGAAGTTGGAATTGTGAAGGACCTTCCCGTGGCCGTACTCCTCGGACGGGACTGGCCGGGCTTTGAAGAACTGCTGCAGACCTCCGCCCAGCCAGCCAGCCAGGCCGGGAGCCGCCCCCGAGAGCGGCGCGGTCGGAGAAGGAGGACGACCCAGGCCGCTCTGTTGGCGTCGGACAGCGGGAGAGATGGTGAGTCCCCCTCCCAAACTCCTAATGTCTTCTTTGATGTATTCCAACAGGTCCAGGGAGGGGACTCCTTCGCGAAGGCCCAGTTGGAGGATGACCGCCTCAAGAACTGCTGGACTCAGGTCCGGGCAGTCGATGGCCAGGACCATCATCCAGCGCCCCATCCTCTCCCGCATTTCATCGTTCGGAACGGCCTGTTGTACTGTGTCGCCCAGCGGAGGGGGGAGGTCAAAGAGCTCCTCGTGGTGCCGAGGACCAAGACAGAAATGATCATGGAACTCGCCCATGGCCATCCGATGGCCGGTCACCTGGGAGTCGCCAACACCATCCAGCGGATCCGGGACCGGTTCCACTGGCCAGGCTTGGATGGGGAAGTGAAGCGTTTCTGTCAGGCCTGTCCCACCTGCCAACGGACCGCACCACGAGCGCCTCCCCCCAGCCCGCTCATTCCGCTTCCCATCATCGGGGTACCTTTCGAGCGAATCGGAATGGACCTGGTGGGGCCGTTGCCTAAGTCTGCCCGGGGACACGAGCACATCCTGGTGATCGTCGACTACGCCACCCGGTATCCAGAGGCAGTTCCCCTGAGGAAGGCCACGGCCAAAAACATCGCCCACGAGCTGTTCCTCCTCTGCACCCGAGTCGGCATCCCAGCGGAGGTACTGACGGACCAAGGGACCCCCTTTATGTCCCGGCTGATGGCCGACCTCTGCCGGCTGCTGCAGGTAAAGCAACTCCGCACCACGGTATACCACCCACAGACAGACGGCCTCGTAGAACGGTTTAATCAAACCTTGAAGCAGATGCTCCGGCGTGTGGCAGCGGAAGATAAGAGAGACTGGGACCTGATGCTCCCATACGTCCTGTTCGGCATCAGGGAAGTGCCTCAAGCATCCACGGGATTCACCCCATTCGAGTTGCTCTTTGGCCGTCAGCCGAGGGGTCTTCTGGACGTGGCCCGTGAGGCCTGGGAACAGCAGCAGCCGGCACCTCTCCGCTCCGCCATTGAACACGTGAGAGAGATGCGTGAGCGGATCGAGAAGGTCATGCCATTAGTCCGGGAACACCTCACCAAGGCGCAGCAGTCCCAACAACAAAGGTACGACCGGGCGGCCCAGCCACGAGAGTTTCAACCAGGGGATCGAGTCCTGGTGCTGGTCCCCACCTCCACGTGCAAGTTCCTCGCGACCTGGCAAGGTCCGTACACCGTCGTGGAACGAGTGGGGCCCGTCAACTATCGGCTGCGCCAGCCGGGTCGCCGGCGAGAAGAGCAGCTATATCACGTTAACCTGCTGAAGAGGTGGGTGGGGACCCGAGAACAGCTCGCCGCGTTGGCTTCCGTCGATCCCCTGGTTGTAGACGTCGGGGACCATCTGGCGGCCGCCCAGAAGACGGAGTTGAACCATCTGGTCCGTCAGTTCTCTGATGTGTTCTCCACCCGTCCCGGGCAGACCAACGTCATCCAGCACGACATCCGAACGCCACCAGGGGTCATCGTGAGGCAGCGGCCCTATCGGGTCCCAGAGGCTCGGAGACAGGCCATCGAGGATGAAATTTGTGAGATGCTCAAGTTAGGGGTAATCGAACCATCCCGCAGCGCCTGGTCCAGCCCAATCGTCATGGTACCGAAGCCGGATGGCACCCTCCGGTTCTGTAACGACTTCCGCCGGCTCAACGAGGTCTCGGAGTTCGATGGCTACCCGATGCCCCGTGTCGACGAGCTACTGGAACGTCTGGGGAGGGCCCGGTACATCACGACACTCGACCTCACCAAAGGATACTGGCAAGTCCCCCTCACGAACTCCGCTAAGGAGAAAACGGCGTTCTCTACTCCAAGTGGGCACTGGCAATACCGGACCCTCCCCTTCGGCCTCCACGGGGCACCGGCGACGTTCCAGAGGATGATGGACATCCTCCTGCGTCCTCACCAAGCCTACGCCGCCGCCTACCTCGACGACGTGGTCATCCACTCCGAGACCTGGCAGGACCACCTGGAGCGGCTCCGGAGGGTGCTCCTGGAACTCCGGCGGGCTGGGCTGACCGCCAACCCCCGGAAATGTCATCTGGCCCTCGCCGAGGCTCAGTACCTGGGGTTCCGGGTGGGTAGAGGGCTGATCCAGCCACAACAAAGAAAAGTCGACGCCATCCTGACAGCGCCCCGCCCGGAGACCAAGACCCAGGTACGAGCCTTTTTGGGGTTGGCGGGCTACTATCGCTGTTTTATCCCTAACTTCTCCTCCTTAGCATCTCCCCTGACAGACCTGACCAGGAAGGGGCAGCCGGAGAAGGTGAAGTGGGATGACGCGCTGGATAAGACCTTCCGGGCCATCAAGACCTCGCTGACCACGGAACCGGTCTTGAGGGCGCCCGACTTCAACTGCCCCTTCCTGCTGCAGACGGACGCCTCCGACACGGGCCTCGGAGCGGTCCTCTCCCAAGTCCAGGAGGGTGAGGAGCACCCCGTCACCTACATCAGCCGTAAGCTGACCCCAGCCGAAACCAGGTATGCGGCGGTGGAGAAGGAAGCCCTGGCCATTAAGTGGGCGGTCCTGGAGCTCCGCTACTACCTGCTGGGACGCCGCTTCACTCTGATGACGGATCACGCCCCGCTTCAGTGGATGGCCCGCGCTAAGGACACCAACGCCAGAGTGACGCGGTGGTTCCTGGCGCTCCAGGACTTCCACTTCACGGTGGAACATCGGGCCGGGACGGCCAATTCCAACGCCGACGGACTCTCCAGGCTGTGGTCAGCTTACGCAGGTCTGTCAGGGCGCACTCCCCGCCCACCCCTATGTTCCCCAACGTATGCCACTAACTGTCATTACAGGACCAGCGCGACGCTTAGGGGGGGGGAGTGTGACAAGTCTCCCGAGCTCTCATCAGCGTCGCCCTGGCAATTGATGGAAAACACCTGCACACGATCAGCACGGGCCGGATCGTCACAGCTGCAGGCCATCAGGCCCGGGCTTAAAAGCCTCGACTCTGGGACACCAGTTTGAGCACGATCTCCATGCAGCACTACGCTAACCTGTCTCTCTCTCTCTCACCCAGACTGCAGCCTGTGACGCTCCGGCCCCCTCGCCGCACCCACGTCACCGCTAGCACCAGGGCACCCGGAAGAAGGACATTCACAGCGCACCTGCACCTAAACACATCACGTCTGTCAAGTTTCACACTAATAAATCCACCCTCTGGGGGCTTTGCACCAATTCCATTGTTGCGTGATCCTTCACCCTGCCACAATATATATATATATATATATATATATATATATATATATATATATATATATATATATATATATATATATATATATATATATTGTACAATACATATATATATATTGTACAATACATATATATATATATATATATATATATATATATATATATATATATATATATATATATATATATATATATATTGTTGTATATATATATATATATAAAAAAAAAAAATTATAATTTTTTCTTAAACTTCTGTAAGTATCGATAGTGTGCGGAATTTCCTTTTAACTTTTGACATTTTTAGATTTTTTGATCCTTTTTCCTACTTATCTATTACCAACAGGTGTGCGATGGTAATAATCAATTAATTTGAACATATTTTTAAAAAATCTGGCGGTGCTGAGTGCGCATGCTATAAGATACAACATTTATCAGAAGTTTGAATGCTCTGTTGTGCATCGAATCCTCCGCCATGGTCTAGTCATTCAGTCAGTCATTCAACTTACTTTACAAATCACGTGATCAGTCTGTGTCTCTGCAGTCCATGGTGGATGCGCAAAGCAGATGTTTAGAATACTTTACAAGTGAAGCGACCGTTAGCCGACTGGATTAAATGTTTTTTATTTCTATAAAAAAAGCTAAATGAAAGTGGAGGTGGTGCTACGGTGGGCACCGTTATGTAACGTTAAATAATGGTGCCATATTATATGCTAATTTCTCGCTCCGTCATGGCGATATCACGTCACTCGACGTGAAATCGTCACATTTTAATATCATGAGATCTCGCGATGGCTTTGAAACCCTGCTCTATATGTATGTTACATTGGTTACCTTTTGTAATTAATCAGTACGGTACAATCATTTTGACTGGTTTGGGCCATATAGGCTGAAACTGACAGGTTGTCTTGTATTGTGCCATCTCGCACTCAAAAGGCATAAAGAAGGAAGAAAAAGCCCCCGTTCGATGTCAGGAATATTAAAGAGGTGAGAGGTGCCATGTGAGAGACAGGTAGACAGACACTGAGTGACCCTGCCAATCAGGTGAGCAGTGGTTTTAAAGAGGCCTTTTACGGTCACAACACACACACTCTCACTTTTACTCTCTCACTCTCTCTACTCCACCATGCGAGTTTTTTGGGAGTATACTGTCTCGTTTGTTTATGCTGGAGAGTGTGAACATAATGCCTCCCATTTAGCTGCTAAAGCATGTCAGCATTGTGTCTGATGTTTAGGAAACAAAACATCGGCAAAGTCCAGCTTTTCTGTTAGTCGTTCATTCCATTTCATACTAGATTAATTAAAAATAATCTGCATCGGGTGAAAACCCAATTGGATTTTAAGAGCCTGCCCAAGTTAATTAGTTTCCTCTCTGTAAAGCTTGCAGAATTAGAGATTATGTCTTCTCTCCCCCACATACACTCTACAGAAGAACAGGAGGAGATGCGTGCGTTTTGCATATGTGCTAGAGTTCTTGTTAGCAGTGATGCTAATTAACAGGAGATAAAGAAGCGGAGGTGAGAATCCTGGAACAGAAATAAACCTGCGAGTTTTCACAACCAGCAGCTGCTTTTTTCCCCCCAAACAAGCGACAAGCTTTTCAAATCAGCTTGATGTCAAGCCCAATGCAGTTCACTCCCCGAGTCATTACAGAGTTTCAAACCTGATGAGTTATGGAAGTCTTTCGTTTTCTTGTTCATGGACATGCTCATGCACTCGCTTAAACCTCACGTCCACATTTTCCCTAATAAAGTATCACATATACATCTAAAATGCAGTTTTACCAGTAGCGTGTCATACTTGTAACCACAGGATTAACAATTCAATAGTTTTATATTCTACATTTAAAAATACCTGTCATAATTTCTTTTCACTCTGGATGGCTGAGAACCTGAGCTGGATGCTGAAGACCACAAATGTTATTTATGCCTGTGTGCACCTGTGTGTTGCACTTTGACCATTAAAGCAGAAAGATAGGGGAATAAAACATAAAATGAGATAGCTAAGATGAAGATGGGACTGCAGTGCAGCGTTTAAAGTCAACATTAAATCAAATTTCACCCTATTTGCTTGTATAATACATGCTCCAGGTCTTACTGTGCAAGATTTAACGGCATGTTATTTCAAAGAACAAAAATGTTCATAGATATTTTGCAATATACAGTACCCTTCAAACACTTGGGGTGGGTAAAGCCCAAAGTATACTTCGGTAGCCCGCGTTCTCAGATGGTTCGTGTGTCTTCCGCGTGAAGTATTTTTTCATCATCAAGAGGGTGTGCTGACATCTGCATTTTGAATTAGAATGAAATGGAATAGAATCATATTTTAAATGGAATGTTTTTTCTTTTCTTTAAGTCTTTTCATTTTTCACCCAAACGGTAATGTATAACTTGAAACTTGAAACCTTTTGACATTTTTAGCTTCATTTTGGCAGGCAACACACTTTTATGATAAATTCCCATTACATTTTTCTCATTGCACATCCTGTTACATTTGAAATACGTCAGATTGCAGAAGTAAAACGGGTTGCAATTTTCATGTTGACTTCAAGAGCTGTATAGCTCATATTACAGGACCTCTATAGATTATGTATCTTTATACTTCATGTTATAGGAGTCGGTAAGACAAATCCAATAAATATGATGCAGTACTTCACCTGATGAGTAATATCACTGCTAGAAAAAGTCATTCAGGTTGAATTAGGATGGTTTGTCTGATGAGTTGATCATCCAAAGCTGCATCCAAAGCTGTTTGCAAGGATAATTTCTACATTTGTAACTAAAGGTTCTTATCTTAAAGGGTTAGTTCACCCAAAAAATAACAATTCTATCATGAATTACTCACCCTCATGTCGTTCAACATCCATAAGACCTTTGTTCATCTTCGGGACACAAATTAAGATTTTTGTGTTGAAATCTGATGGCTCAGAATGGCCTCCATTGACACCGATGTCATTTCCTCTCTCATGACCCATAAAAGGCATTAAAGACGTCGTTACAAAGTCTTTCTCACTACAGTGGTTCCTCATTTTTGGGTGAACTAACCCTTTAAGCCATTTGTTGATTGGTTATTTTTGCAATTTTGATTGGTAAATTGCAAAGGTTAATGCACAGTAAAGTCTGCCTCTTTTACAAAAGTGCAAAATGTGAATTGACTTTTTATTATTTATTATTACCTGTTTTTATTACTTTGTTACCCTTGTGTTTATTTTGAACATTTACTTGAATAACACAGCCCCTGTCTAAATCAGTGAGTCTCACCAAACACAGAGACATTGTCTCCTTGGCCTGTCATACAAAGACCCATTGTCACTTATTGATCTATACTGTTTGAAAAGGTACCGATACAATCCCCCAGATTGATCAGCAGTGATCCCAGATTGACAGATCAGTCTGAGATCAGTTTATCGGGGATGGATATTGGAGAGTTTGTGTTGGTGGAGGTGAGATGTTTATGTATAAATAGCATGTACTGTATGATTGTAATATCTCAGACTATAGTTCTTTAGCTGTATTTAGATTATTAGTGTTCAATTGCATAATCCATTTTATCTCTGCTGCTGTAATGGTTTGAAATTATTCTATACTATATTATTCTACTCCTCATATAGGTAGGTGCTCAGAGCTCAAATTACAACAGATTTATATTTCAAATTATCATGGACCTGTAGCTCCCGTAGTGTGCTCTCATTTGAATATTTTTTTAAGCTAATTTCTTGTATTAAGTCCTGTATGTTTTTAGTCATAGTAGCAAAATGCTTACTAAGGAACATTGATTTGCAATGCTCACCCTGGGACGGGTGTATTGAAATCCTGTTGCTGAGTCAGTCATTTCAAACAGATTCAATCAAAGCCATCAATGCTTTGTAATTAGTTCACACCCCCTCAACCACCCCCCTGCCCATTCAGCAAAGGTGAATTAACCAGACGATCGGTACAACATCTAAGATAATAAGCATTTACCGCTAGCTACACTGTGAATATCTCTTTTCATTAAGGACCGTCTTGGGCAGTCAGGATGCCGATTTCTGTGATTATAATCGGAGAGTTGGTATCAGCTTCCTGTGCCCTTCCTGAAACTCCCCCCTCTGCTTTCTCCCTCTCTCACTTTCGTTTCGCTCCGCTCTTTCAGAAGGTCATCTCTGGAATTGGAAAGTGCACTCTGCGAGGCATCGAGATGCACGTCTGCGATATGCCAGCGTCTATCTAATCTTGTATCAGCCACTGTAACGAAGTACAAACACAAAGTCCTGAGATCAGATGGGAAGCTTGCAAGGCAGATTTTTTCCCTCCTCAAGGACTCAATGTATGTCTGGGAGGCTGAGAAGACCTAATTACCTCCAAGCGCATGCTTCCATTACATGCAGAAAAACTACTTTTTTAAAATGTATTTATGATTGTTATTTGTTTGCGTGTTTGTGTGTTTGTGTGTGTGTGTGTGTGTGTGTGTGTGTGTGTGTGTGTGAGTGTGAGTGTGAGTGTGAGTGTGAGTGTGAGTGTGAGTGAGAGAGAGAGAGAGAGAGAGAGAGAGCGAGAGAGAGAGAGAGAGAGAGAGAGAGAGTGTGAACTATCCCTTAAAGGCTGATTTGTCATCACTCAAACAATCACACGCAAACAAATAACAATCATGTATACATTTAAAAAAAGTATAGGTAATTAGTAGCCTGGATGCCAGCCGAACTCAGCCCCACCCACAACATTTGAGCCCGGGCAGTTCGGTCTGGACTCGATCCATAGAGGTGTGATTATCACCGAACAGAAACTGTTCAGACCAATGAAATCATCAGGGCGGGCTTTAGACGATGACGGACAGATGATAAACAGTAACGTAATCATGCACGTCATCAAAGGGGCTTGGTTGAATTTGTTCAAATCCTAAACAGAGAGCTTGTTTGTATATGCATATTACTATTTCTCTCTAAAATTATGATCATGTTGGTAAGTAACTGTGTATCCTTAATTATTTTATTTTTTTACAACACCGGCAAAGATTGTTTATTCCAGCACGCGTGCAGACAGGGTTGCCAAGTTTTTACAACAAAACCCGCCAACTACTAGCCCAAAACTATTGCTTCTCGGGGGATTTCTCCGGGAAAAAATGCCGTTTGGGGGGTAAAATGTGTTATTTTGGCAAGGTTGCCTGCTAAAATTGAACTTAAATGATTTTAGCAAATGGCTGCAATATAACAAAGAGTGAAAAATTTAAAGGGGCCTGAATACTTTCCGTACCCACTATATATATATAAGATTATACAGGGCACACCACACACACACACATACACACACACACACACACACACACACACACACACACACACACACACACACACACACACACACACACACACACACACACACACACACTCACACACACACACACTGGTGGCCAAAATTATTAGAACACCTGACAGATCTGAAAATATTTACCTTTTTTGTCTCCAAAACATGATTTCCTTTCATAATATCAGATCAATGAGTCATACTTTTTTATGACTCATTGATGTTTGGTATGTCCACCTTTTGCAGCAATTACAGCAGCACATCTCTCTGGCAAAATGTCAGTGGGTCAATGACATGACATGTATTTTTTGTGTCCAAATGATTTATTTTTCTAAACATAATTTTAATAAATACATGTCATATATCAAACTGATCTACAATATCTCCTTTATAAGAAACCTTTTTTATTTTATTGAAATTCAATTGATGTTTTTGAGTTTTGGTGTTTGAAAGACCAAAAATGTCAGGCGGTGCGACCGTCCGAACCTGCAACCAGAGAACAAAACTGCAATAAAAAGGTTAATTTTGTCATTAAAATTCTTAATTGAATAGTTTGGCATGATTTTATGTTAAAGTCATTATAAATGAGGGAAAATGGTGTATCAGTCCTATTTCAAAACTATTTTAATACTTAAAAAACTTTTGTCCGAAAAATTGACTTCTCCAAATGTCAGGGAGGGCGACCAACATAAAAATGCAATTTTATGCAATGTTCCTTTAAGAAAACCATGTGACAGCATATGACATCACACAAAAGACCCCAGAGGACCCATTTGATGCAGTAACAAGGTTAGTCACCCTCCCATAAATATTAGATAATTTGACATTTTTGAGTAATGATGAGGTTGATTCAACTTATCATGTCAGGCGGTATGACCCCTGGAAAACTTTGAAAATGTGTTGTTATTATTAAAATGTGTATTTGATTAAAAAAAATATCTATAACCTTGAGCACACGGTCAAACATTTTTATAGGTGTCCAAATTAATGCCTGTTAGATTTGAATTGAGTTTGAAATGTCAGGTGGTGCGACCAATATGTCAGGTGGTGCGACCAGAATTGCAGTTAAACTAACTGAAAAAAGTCATGTTAATTCATGTTTTTGAATATATTAAATACATTTTAATAAATGTATAAAGCTTTTTGTAAGATATTAAGTTGTTTAACGGTGCAATCTACATATATATATATATATATATATATATATATATATATATATATATATATATATATATATATTTTTTTTTTTATGATGGTATGGGTAACCATTTAAGCACATTGTCCATCTAAAAATCATATTCTTCAAGAATAACCAACACTGATACTAAAACAATTGCATATTGCATCTTTAAATTAATCTTTTTTCATTTGTTTTTGTAGATGCCATTATCAAGCAAGGAGAAAACCGCACAACATAGAGCTCGATATATAAAAGGTCATGGTAATATAAGAATATCCTGTAAGTTTCCGAGCTGCAAATGTCCTTGTTAGTCAAAGAAAAGCTTTTATAAACACCAGGCCGTCGGTCTTGTGCTTCATCCTGACATCATCGACTGACGAAACACGCCTCTACAGAATAATAAGCACGTCCATGTGTGTGTGTGCAGTTTGTGCTTCTATCCACCAATCGGGCAGGCCAAGCAATACAAAAATAATATTTCAATCAATCGCGGGTGGATGAGAAATAAATCATTGTGTTTGTTTGATAAAGACGTTCATGAGCCCTGTGGTCGAGAGAATCATTCTGGTTGCCGCTTTCAAAACAATCCCTCCCTCCAATGAACTGACAGCGTTTACTTCTAAGTCTCCCGTGACACACCAATCAAAACCCAGCGTTCAGGAGAGAGCCTCAAAACCAGTGTAGAAAATAGACTATCGCTTATTAGTTATGATGTTTTTGAATATAAAAACCACACGAACATCATTAGTTGACCTCAGACAACAGTATATATAAAAACAAAAAAGCCAGTTCATGACACCTTTAAAAAGTGATCCAGTTGCAAGGGCAGAGTACCTTGCCAAAAGAAAAGCAAGGTTTTGTGTATATCTAGATAAATTACAACTAAAGTTAAGATGTTATGTTTTGTGGTAATTACACAGTTATTACATGTTAATAATAGAAATGTTTTAAATTTCTAGTTCCCTTTCAGTCGGTCACGTTCGACGTACGTCTCCATTCCCTCCTTCAGGGAACGAGGGTTACATACGTAACCGAGACGTTCTAAAGAATCGATAATCAAATGTTTTTATTTATTTATTTTTATCTTGACTTACTGTTACTAATGAGTCTATTTGAATGAACAATAGATTGATAGATTCTGGGCCCAATATTTGCACTATTCCATATAAAAGATGTTTTCATTTATTTAACTTGTTCCTTGAGGTTTTGTCTGTATTGTTTTGCACTTCTTGTTAATGAAATATTATTATATTACTGAGTTACATAAATTGGTCTGATGATTAAAATAAAGGCAATTGAAACCAGAATAAAATGCATTGACATTTTTACTTTTATCTTGTGAATATCAATCATTATTGATCACAACGTCAGGTGGTGCGACCGGTCATGGTCAGGTGGTGCAACCAGCATATTTTCTTTTAAATTTATCAATTTCCACTGCAATTGCAAAATAAAGTAAGAAATATAACTGTAAAACTTTATATAACATATATAAATCATTTTAACAATTAAAAACAAAAATAAAAACTCCTTATCGAAAAATTGGTGTTTGAACACATAGAAAAGTAGCCATTTATATGAATTGGAATAAAAAAGACAATAAATAAAGAAATGAAAGGGGAATTTACAATGCAATATGCATTTAAGACACTACAAGGACTGATATTTACAAGTTCTCAGTAGTGCTAAGTACATTAAATGTATATTTATTTAAATTAATATATGGTCGCACCACCTGACATTTTCTGGGTGCTAAAATCAGAAATCTTGTTTAATAATGAATTAATGCTGCCTAAAAAGCTGTAAAACCAATATGAAGCAACATCAAACATTTGTATGGACATAAAAATGCATTTTAAAACCGTTTTGCTTAAAAAAAATAAAAAATGATCTTGAGAACTTCAACACTAATGTTATCCCATGCCTTCTGCAACTGAAGCCAAAAGCTTTCCTTTGAATGTACAATAAATGTGTCCAGTTTATTTTCCAACTCACCCCAAATGAGCTTGATGGGGTTGAGGTCTGGATTTTGAGGGGGCCAGTCCATCATTTTCAATGTCCCAGCAGATTCCTTCTGTTGTAATCTGTTCCAGAATTAGTTCAAAGAAGGTTTTGGATCATTGTCCTTTTGTAAAATAAAAACCATGCACAATACGATGACTCGTATTAAGTGTTTTAATACTTTTTGCCACCACTGGATATATATATATATATATATATATATATATATATATATATATATATATATATATATATATATATATATATATATATATATATATATATATATATATATATATATTTATTTATTTATATTTATTTATTTATATTTATTTATTTATTTATTTATTTATTAATTACAGGGTTTTTTTTCCAGATGTGTTTTTAGAGGCTTCGCACATTCAAAAATATGTAGATGAAGTTTATTAAATTGAATTCAAGGGTTGTTTTTAAAGGTTGAACTATTAATAACCATTATTGCTCCATCATGACCCCCTGCCTATTTCCTAAGAAACTTGCTGCTGTGATGTTAGAATGTTGTGGTGGATTGTCAGGGTGTTACTGTGTCATTTCTATATTCTAGGTGGTTTCCAGCTGTTCTGGTTTCTATGGTGTTTTACGTGGTTTCTATGTGGCTTCTTGGTGTTTTCTAGGGTCTTCTGTCTGGTTGCTAGGGGAGTTCTACGGTGTTCCAGGTGGTTGCTGAGTGGTTTCAATGGTATTTTGGTTGGCTGCTTGCCAGCCCAAGTCAAAAGAGCCCACCTTAAAATAAAAATTGTACATACAATCACTATAAGCCTTTTCAACAAGCCATATGATTTTGAGGTAGCCTATAGCTATCATTCATGCTTGTACCACAAACTGTTTGCTTAATGCTTCGAGGTTGGTTTAAATCACTAACTTCAGTGAACTGAGCAATAGTAGTAGCAATAATCTTTTGGATTCTCCCCCTGTATGAAGATATCTGTCTTGATTCTCTGACTGGCCTCTCTGGCTTTTACCTTGTTAACCAAATGAGCGGTGCAGAAACCCACTGCAGTTTGCTGCACTTACAAGACGACTGTGAGTAATTGTATGAGATCTAAATAAAAGCCCTCTCTCTTTATTTTCCCCTCTGTTTATCTGTATCTCTCTCGTTTCCCTCTCTCTTTTCTCACTAAGGCCACAATATAGACTGAGCTCTTAAATGAAAGGTACTTATTGTAATTGAACATCTGAAATAGTGTTTTATTTACAACAGAGGGGCGCTAAATAGGAATTAGCATCTCTCTTGTACAAAGGCCCCTGGTTGGTTTTTATGGACTTGCTTATGTAAAGCTTTATAAGATTGTGCTGAGCAGATTCATGTTAATGACGGTCAAGGTCGAACAGACTAGATAAACTTACAAAGTCATGATAAAATAACCCTGACTAGCAGATTTCACTTTCGTTTGAAATGAGCCACAGTCCTAGACATTTATAGACATGTTAATTCAGCTAATGCTAACATGCTAACATGCTCACATTTTCTGCAGAAATGAAATGCCTTGTTTTTTGTGTTGAATGTTTTTGTGTTTTTAGTTTGTTTTTGTTGTCAAATAAATAACTTTTTTGTTCTCAGAAGTCAGCAATAAACTACCTTCAAAGTGCTGAGCACAAAATGAATGTCATTGCTGCAAACGGCGACCGGCATTTATCACCGCAGATGATGCGAAACAAACCAACCAACCTTCACTAATGTACGGACAACGACACTAACAGCAGTTAGCATGCCGCTTGTTAGCCGTTCCCAGCCTGCATTAGCGAGGATGCATAATGTCAGACAGGAGTGTTGCCGCAGATAGCCTCCGACAAAACAGAGAAAAATACCTGTGACTTTTCCAGCTTGATTATAATGCTGCTGTTTGCTCCCCCTCAACTAATCAAATCCATTGTACTGCAGTCAATATGATTCTACGGTCGTCAATGTGATTATGCTAATTTAGTGGCGAAATGTCACATTTATCCACGCGCAACAGCACCCGGGCGAGGCAAAGTCACTTCAACATTTAGATATCTGAAATTCCGGTCAAAGCAGGGAAACTTTATGCATGGAAGTAATTATGCGAAATTGAAGGTTTGGGGAGCAGATAGCTTGAAGATGATATTTAGTGGACAAAAATAGCAATGAAGTTGATTGAAATGGGAGGTAATTATATCTGTCTCAAAATGTAAGGCAGATTGAATCCTGTTTGTTATTTATTTTAAACCCTTTCTCAGCCCGTCTTGTTTGGACGAGGCAAATTTGTCGGGAGGGGGGTCTTATCATAAATAAACCATACAGAGGATTGTAGGGACAGAGAAAGAGAGATGGATGGAAAGAGAGAGGAAGGGAGGAGGAGGAGAGGCCTTGAGTGTGATGCATTACAAGCCAGTCCACTGCCCTCCACCTGAAGCACTAGCCAATATTTAATCCCAATAGTCTATTATCCAAGAGGGACACACACACACACACACAGAAACATACTCCCACCCTCCATCTGCTTTGCCATCACCGCTGTCCACACAAGGACAGCAATGAGAGGCCATCATCCTGTGAGACTGTGTGCTCTCTAGATAAGGAATCACACACACTCAATATGTCCTCTCAGCTTGACAGTAGTACCCTCATTAGCTAGTTTGTTTTCAGATAACTAATATGTGGGTAAAAAGTCATTACATGTGTTTTCCAAGTATTTTATATGCTAATTTGGATCAAATTAAGATTATTTTCTCTGCTTATACCATTCATGTGCGTTGTTATGGTTTAGTGTGTTCTCCGTACTTTGATATGGCTTAACTTTGATGCTAATTTGTCTTTCAACGTGCAAGTGTGTTTGCTGATCCATACAGTGCTAACATGGAGTATTGCATGTGGGAGCCTCGGTGATGTGTGTGATGAGACTGTAAGGAGGACAGTGAGAACCTTTGGAAAGGTTGTCTTGTGATGCTTTACCTCCAGAAGTTTGATTTATTGCTTGGTTTCCATACTGATCCTGTCCCTCTCACTTGTCAAGTGTAATGCACACATTTATTGTTAGTGGTCCATAGAGAATGATACTTTTTCCCACATAGTTGTAGTAATAGGATCTTCCACTTGACCTTTTGGACTTAACCAATGCCGCAGTTTGAGGCGGCACTATTTGTTTTACAGACCAATGATGTGGGAATGTGTTCAGGAAATGTGTTAGAATTGTTTTTTTTTGTGTGTGTGTTTTTTTTTAAAGATTAGAAATCAACACGCTTTTCCTAACTCAATTAAATTTTATTCTAATTCACAAACTTTTAATTTAATTAAATACCAGTTTTAAAAACCAGTTACCATTATTAATTTGGGCATATTTCAGTTAGTGTGTCCATACTGTAAATACCACTGTTAATTCAGTGAAGATTCATCATACTGCTAAGCGATAACTCTTGAGTTTTCCGGTCTGTTTGAATGATTTGAGGTGTGTGTGTGTGTGTGTGTGTGTGTGTGTGTGTGTGTGTGTGTGTGTGTGTGTGTGTGTGTGTGTGTGTGTGTGTGTGTGTGTGTGTGTGTGTGTGTGTGTGTGTGTGTGTGTGTGTGTGTGTGTGTGTGTGTGTGTGATTCTGTCTAAAGTGGTTGTGCTTTGTTTTTGATTCACTAAAAAGAATCAGTTCATAAGAGTAATTTGTTTTTGAATCGGACTACATTGCTATTGTGTGCTGCCCTTGAGAACAACTCATTAGAAAGATGTTTTCCTGCCATTATTTCGCAGCATGCACCTTTTTTTATCTCGTTACATTCAATTAGGTATGCCAACCACCCAGAAAACCCTTACATCATGATGGTAAGTATGCATAGACAAGCACCTCTCACTTTTTCCTCAGAAAATTATAAAATCTGGTTCTTGTTCTTAATGCCAATTTATATATATATTTTTTTTGTAAGCCTGCAATTCCTTTTTACTCTTTCTCCTTCTTGATCACTCTCTTTCTTCTTGCAATGCACATTGCGCCCAGGCTACAGTATAATGTCTTAATTGCGCCTGCTGCAGCCTCTTGCAAAAGTGCAAGTGAAACTTTGTGAAATTATGATTGCCTTTAATTATGCTGCATAATCACTGATATCCAGTCATGTATGCCATCTGCCTCTCAGCGGGCTATCTCTGCCAGCGCTGAAGTTATTGATGCCCTGTCACACCCAGGTACATCTTAATAACCCGTAAAGAAGCTCAGATCGCAGTGCCACCACACTGAGCTACCATCTTCCTCCTCACTCATCACTTTATTATGTAACAAATCAGCCTTTTTGAAGGGAATGTGAACTGTGGGATGCTCTTCCTCACAATAAAGGGGCAACAGACGTGCACATCTTTTTCATAGGGGGCTACTGAGGAAGCAACAGATTTACAAAGTCCAGAATCTATGCTTTCTTAACTACGTGTGTGTGTATATACAGGTCCTTCTAAAAAAATAGCATATTGTGATAAAGTTCATTATTTTCCATAATGTAATGATAAGAATTAAACTTTCATATATTTTAGATCCATTGCACACCAACTGAAATATTTCAGGTCTTTTATTGTTTTAATACTGATGATTTTTTGTTATACAGCTCATGAAAACATTTTTATGACAATTTTATGAAATTTATATATTTTTTGTTATACAGCTCCTGTCTCAAAAAATTAGCATATCATGAAAATGTTCTCTAAACGAGTTATTAACCTAATCATCTGAATCAACTAATTAACTCTAAACACCTGCAAAAGATTCCTGAGGCTTTTAAAAACTCCCACCCTGGTTCATTACTCAAAACCGCAATCATGGGTAAGACTGCCGACCCGACCCTGTCCAGAAGGCCATCATTGACACCCTCAAGCGAGAGGGTAAGACACAGAAAGAAATTTCTGAACGAATAGGCTGTTCCCAGAGTGCTGTATCAAGGCACCTCAGTGGGAAGTCTGTGGGAAGGAAAAAGTGTGGCAAAATACGCTGCACAACGAGAAGAGGTGACAGGACCCTGAGGAAGATTGTGGAGAAGGACCGATCCAGACCTTGGAGGACCTGCAGAAGCAGTGGACTGAGTCTGGAGTAGAAACATCCAGAGCCACTGTGCACAGGCGTGTGCAGGAAATGGGCTACAGGTGCCGCATTACCCAGACACTTTTGGGCTACAGAGAAGCAGCACTGGACTGTTGCTCAGTGGTCCAAAGTACTTTTTTTGGATGAAAGCAAATTTTGCATGTCATTCGGAAATCAAGGTGCCAGAGTGTGGAGGAAGACTGGGGAGAAGGAAATGCCAAAATGCCTGAAGTCCAGTGTCAAGTTCCCACAGTCAGTGATGGTCTGGGGTGCCATGTCAGCTGCTGGTGTTGGTCCACTGTGTTTTATCAAGGGCAGGGTCAATTCAGCTAGCTATCAGGAGATTTTGGAGCACTTCATGCTTCCATCTGCTGAAAAGCTTTATGGAGATGAAGATTTTGTTTTTCAGCACGACCTGACACCTGCTCACAGTGCCAAAACCACTGGTAAATGGTTTACTGACCATGGTATTACTGTGCTCAATTGGCCTGCCAACTCTCCTGACCTGAACCCCATAGAGAATCTGTGGGATATTGTGAAGAGAAAGTTGAGAGACGCAAGACCCAACACTCTGGATGAGCTTAAGGCCGCTATCGAAGCATCCTGGGCCTCCATAACACCTCAGCAGTGCCACAGGCTGATCGCCTCCATGCCACGTCGCACTGAAGCAGTCATTTCTGCAAAAGGATTCCCGACCAGGTATTGAGTGCATAACTGAACATAATTATTTGAAAGTTGACTTTTTTTGTATTAAAAACACTTTTCTTTTATTGGTCGGATGAAATATGCTAATTTTTTGAGACAGGAATTTGGGGTTTTCATGAGCTGTATGCCAAAATCATCAGTATTAAAACAATAAAAGACCTGAAATATTTCAGTTGGTGTGCAATGAATCTAAAATATATGAAAGTTTAATTTTTATCATTACATTATGGAAAATAATGAACTTTATCACAATATGCTATTTTTTTTGAGACGGACCTGTGCCTGTGTGTGTGTGTGTGTGTGTGTGTGTGTGTGTGTGTATATATATATATATATATATATATATATATATATATATATATATATATATCAATCAAAGGTCACAGGTGTTTTTTAAAGAGCTAGTTCATGTCTCTGAAGCAGTGATTTCTCTCATTTTATGAATATAAATAAAGGGAGTTTTTACACTGGCAGTTTAATTCAGAAATGGGCACAGTTCGTATGAAAAATTGGTAATGTGAAAGCTCTCATGCGGACCTGAGAGTGCACCAGTACCACACCATACCTGGAGGAGGTCCATATTCCACGAGTAGGAATATAGTGTGGCCCCTTTAAGAGATGCGCGTTCCATATTGAACTGCCGGTATTTTGTGTGTGTGTGTGTCTGCCGAACTCTGCTGCGATTTACGTGAACAATGTGATGAACATGGACTCGGGAGCTCTCTTGTTAAGAAAAGTAACCTGAATATTCGTTTAAGCTGATTGTAATGTATTTAGTTCAATAAAACACATGCACTGTAAGTGGTGATGGTGTTAATGATTTACCTGAGCGAGAGGAAGCTTGCAGTGCATCATGCTCATACTGCAGAGACATGTGCTCAGTGAAAAAAAAAAAAAAAACCTTTTCTTTCTACCTGGAGTCTAATAAAAGTTAAGCAGAAAATATGGTAACTTAGTAGGCTATATAACGTCACTTGTTTCAGATTAATGTTATCGTTTGCTGCTGCATCCTTTACGTCTATGGCTGATCTCAATTTCTCTAACTATGGGTAAAATGGGTAAAAATTTGTGCTGTTAAAATTTATTTGCGTTAACATGTTAATTTTGACAACCCTAATATATATATACATTTATTAGGGCTGTGAATCTTTGGGTAGGCAGCAATTTAATTTTAAGAATGATTTTTGCCAATTCAGAACGATTCGATTTAAGACGATTTGCATTAAAATTCGATACGATTAGATTTATTTTGATTCAATTATGCATTTTGTTTTATGCATTCATAGGATTATTAAAATGCTTCCCCTAATGTGTCTTAGTCAGGGTCTGAATTACACAGGGGCCTTCAGAGGCCAGAGAGTGGGCAAAAAACCTAGTAACACTTTACAATAAGATTCATTAGTTAACATGAACTAATAATGAACTGCACTTATAAAGCATTTATTTATTTTTGTTAATGTTAATTTTACCATTTACTAATACATTAATAAAATCTTGGTAACATTATTTAATTCACTGCGAACTAACATGACCAAACCATGAACAGTTGTATTTGTATTAACTAATGTTAACAAAGATGAACTAATGCTGAACAGAGGTGTTGTTCATGGTTAGTTCATGTTCACTACTACATTATAATGTTAACTAATGAAAACGTATTGTAAAGTGTTAAAAACTAAATAAAAAGTTAATCCATTGTTAATGTTAGTTCATAGTATTTCTTTATTATTCCCTAAGGCATTATAATGTTAACTAATGAAACCTTATTGTAACCCCAAAAAAAAAACACAAAAAAGTTTCTCCATTGTTATTGTTAGTTCATAGTATTACTTTATTATTCATACTTTACTTTAATAGCCTATATAAAATGGCATTTGTAGAAATTTACATAAGCCAAAACTTAAAAAGGCTTTAAAAATATTGTTAGTTCATATTAACTATTGTGTATGATAGTGTTAATGGCTACACAGCCTTATTAAAGTGTTCCAGGCATTGAACACGCAATGCTTCCATGGAGAGACTAGAATATGCACTTTTCCAGCTAATCCTAAACTAACTTTTCTTCAGGGAATAGAAAGAAAAGCCCTCTTTGTTCTCTTTATACGGAACATTTTCCATATGATGATCCTAAAACAAAACATACCGGTTGTCTACTGTTGCTTTAGGGACTCAACTTTAATGGGGCTCTGATTGATAGATAAAACGTACTCTTATTTCAGTGATGCAAATTTTGTAGTTACTTTAGCAGTTTCCTTAGTATATTCAGTTAAACGACATTAAGTTAAATTTCATGTATCATTCATCAGAACACTGCATATGCATTTTAGAGATTTACAATTGTGTTTGCTTCTTGAATAAGCGGGGTTTTACTTCAACAGCTCAGGTATGACCCATTTCCATAAAACTTCAGTATTTTATTTTATATAAATGAGCTACAGACGGAGCGCAATCCAGTGAAGGCAGTAAAGAGCGCAACGCTGTCTGTGAAGGAGAGTTGTGAGGGCGCGGATGACGCAGCACAACGTATGTTAATTCACGCATGTAGTAGAAATAATCAAATGTTTATTTTAAAGCACTGAATCATTATTGAATCAAAATTAATTCAAATCTTAGCATTTTAAATCGAGTATTGACTGAAATTAACGATTCACGATTCAAAATACATCTTTCAATATCGATCAGGATTTGTAATTGATGCATCGAGAAAACGAGTGAATCGTTACACCCGTATATATATTACATGTTTTTCTTTAGATTTACCCTCAAAATCAAATCATTCTATATTCCAAATGGACTCATGTGTCTTTAAAACCCTTGCTTTAAGGAATTCAGTTTAGATCAATTCTTGTGCTCTGTGACTTGCCTTATTTGAATTAATGAACAACTACGAATGAAAATCCATTTGGTTTATTGTTCATTTTCACCTCTGACCTCTAATGCTCTGAAAGGTTGAGTTGGTTCTACTCGAGGCCTTAAACTGGAATTGCCATCTGTCGCCTCTAAGCTGTGGGTTAGTTTACAGAGCTGTTTAGGATGCAAAGTTATTGATTTTTGGCAAAACACACCTGTGTGCTATTTTTAAGCTTTCATCTATATTAGATTTCAGAGATTTGCTATATAAGACATTTTAGTTTCAGTTTGACCATCCATCCATTTTTTTTTCTTCTTTTTTTCCTCTCTCCCTCCACCTGCCAGGTTCTGGATCACTGTTACTTCCCATTGAGGTCTCTAAATAAGGTTAAAGTGAACAGTCCTTTATCCTGAACCAGCAGAACATCTAAAACTCAAGCTGAGAGTCTAACAATCAACATAGACATGCTGTTTTGCCCGAAGTGTGTGTGTGTGTGTGTGTGTGTGTGTGTGTGTGTGTGTGTGTGTGTGTGTGTGTTCCATGGTCTGCTTTTGGCTCGTCTGCAGTGGCGCTCTCATCCACACTCTCAGCCTCTCAGAGTGACGAATGGCCCATCTTCTCCATTGTGTTTGACTCCAGGTGGATATTTCTTCATTCTCTGTCAGCCAGGCTGAAGCAATACTTCTTTAACCTCACCAGCTAATGAAGTAGCAGATGCCGGCAGTTTTCTCTCCTCTCCGCTTTGTCTTTTTGCCTGTTTCCCTGTCTCAATACGAGGCTCTTCATTCCCAGTCCGATGCTTGCTGCCTCCCAACTGGCTTTTTGTTCCAGCAGAAGTAGATGAAATCAGGTGGAACTGGCAGAGAGTGATGGAAATGGCGTTTAGCTGAAGTAACACACACGTTTGCAACACAACCAGATGCATGCATTTCTAATGTAGTCTTATAGTAAACATGTACATGCACACATTAAATTTACATACATATTTAATATATACCTATGAAACATCCTCTCTTAGCCTCATATTTAGTGTCCTATGTTTCTTGAAAAACAACTTGAGACAAACAAAGAAACGGATAAAAGTCTGCCTGTGTTTTTTTTCTTCCACTTTTGATTTATTTGTTTTTTCATTTTATACCTCCTCCTCTTGCCGACGGGCGATTTCACATAATGTTGATTTGCACAGTCCGAATGCTCTGCTATGATGAATTCCTGTGTTTTCCCCTTGTTTGATGGATCACACACAGCAGAGGTGAGACAGTCTCTCTCTTTCTCTCATTCTTTTTCTCCTTCTCCTTCTCGTTCTCTCTTTCTCTTTCCAAACTGTCACCTTCTAACAGCTGTACTTATCTCTGCCATTCAAACACGCCTCGTTTCTCTAACCTTAAAATCCCCACCTCCACGCTTCTCTGTCTTTCCTCTCCTGTCTTAATTATCTTATCCATCCCAGAAATCTCAGCGTGATTAATGACAGATCTGAGAGCTTGGGAGGTGGCGAGGCTGGAGGAGATGTTTGGTGGGTGGAATAACTGTTTTTTTTGTAGGGAAGGGGGGAGGGGGGGGGTGTAATTATTTCTGATATATATTGATTTTTTTCCCCATATTGAGTTACTGTTCTCTGAGCTTAAGTCATTTGTAATGGGTACGTTCTGCTGTTACAGTAGAGAAATCCTATTTAGTGATGGCAAGCTAATGTGATCAGCCGCATTTGAAGCTGCTGTTTTTGGGCCTCTGAAATTACATCTCCCTCAGAAGCCTCTTCCCGTTTAGATTAGATTAGAGGAGCGAACCACCCTGCTGCCCGCTTCCTGCTGCAGACGCACGACCTTCACGTGGCATGGACGTCCTCTCCTTATCTCTGGTACAGAGACAGAAAAATCTGTGAGTTTGAATTCATATGAATAAAAGTGGTCCAAAGCTTCTCTTTTGATGAAAATGACTGATGGAACGATAAAACGCTTCTGTAATTAATACCCCAGAGGAACATTTTATTGCTCAGAGGAGGCTCGGTAAATTTCAACTTTGTCTCAGGTTTTAAATTTTCTAAAATTCCTTATGAGAAAGAAAAGAGGGTGTATTTGCATCTACAACTGATTATGCTAATTAAGCCCCCAAAAAGTGTTATGTAAAGACCATAAATAGTGGTTAAACAACAACTTACTGGGATGTGTAGAATTGTCCTGCCCATTTCGCTACTATTTCAGTTTATACACTACCATTGAAAAGTTTGGGGTAAGAAAGAAATTATTTTATTCAGCAAGGACACATTTAATCAACAGTAAAAAAAAAAAAAAAAAAAAAAAAAAAAAAACTTAACTTGTAGCAAAGATAAAAATAAATTCAAATAAATGCTGTTCTTTGCTGTTCTGACCTCTATTCATCAAAGAATCCTGAAAGAATTAATCTTGGTTTTCAACAATGACCATAATAAGAAATGTGAAACCAACTGAGATATTAACCCTCTGAGGTCTGAGGTGTTTTCTGGGCCCTGGAGGTGTTTTGACATGCACTGACATTTGTGCTTATTTTTTTATATTTATTTTTTTACTTATATTTTCATAGCTAAGTCAGATTGCACTGTATTCAGCAGAAACTCTGCTACAAACTCATGGTATGTGATCAGCATGCATGTAAAAGAGTCGTTTTATGACAATTTTGTGAAGATTACGTTTATGCATAGTTTGTGAAAAGTCACTGAAATAAGGAGATAAAACCCATACTGAATATTTGTTCAGTATTAAAACTTTTGAACTGGATCTCTGGGCTACTGAGCTAAACTGGGCTAAAATGTTTGCTATAAATTATGTGACAATCATCCTGCTCACTCATAAATTTGTATGACATGTTTTTTGTCCGAAAGCTGTATGCAGGGAGGGCGTGAATCATCGTGAATATTCACACCTGGGAAGCCCTATCAGCTGAATGGGACTGTGAGGGAACTAGAACAAGGAATGTGAGGAGATTAAAATAATTACTTTTTGATTGTTTAAATCTTTCTGGTTAAAATTGGGATTTAAAAAAATATAAAGAACACCAGGTTTGTTGTGCATACATGTAGGGTTGCATATTATAATAGGGAAATTTGCACCTGAGGAACCTTTTCATTCTTCCTAGAACTATTGGTGGAAATTTTGGGATTTTGTCATGTTCGCACACAGATTATAGCCTATATATTTACTCCACAATCTAACTCTACAAACATTGGATACAGTGAAAGATAGAACTCTCAACCTTTACATTAAAGAGAGAATCTAACACAACTTTGAGGGTTCCAAGCGAAACATGATTGTGTTTCTGCTGAGCTAAATCGACACTGGACATCAACCACACGGCAAATCCTAATACTTTTTCATATACTGTCTACATTCTTTGTATAACAGTTCTATCTAATAATGTATCAGACAGGACTGTTATGTAATTTTTGGCAAATTTTGCTTTTCAAATGCACAGCGCAAGTGACCCAAACTCTTATAGAGGTCATTTACTGAACTGGTCGAGCTGCTCCTTGCATGTTTTTTTCTTCTTCTTTTCAATAGGAAATTGTTAAAGTAGCCATGCTTGTTCCTATAGTCAATCAGCTCTATTTCTACAGGCCTCCTACTGAGAAAGATGATTACAGGAGAACTGTGTGTGCGTGTGTGTATGCTGCAATTAATTTCAGCAAGATTGTTTTTTAGAGAAAACCTAACTGTTTATTTAATAGGTTTTGAAATGAGTCTTTATTGTATATCAACTCTGAATTACAACGCAAGTGCCATTTTTTGTTTGTCGCAGTTTGTGTAATTTGATGTTACTTTTAATAACCAAAATAAATCTCCGGTGGGTGCATATCTAAAGGCTGTTAGTGTCATAGCCTTGATGTTCGCGGCATCAGAAATTATAGCAGTGCTTAAAATCCAAAGTGAATCCTTATTCATTTAGGCAAAAGGCACAGAGCCTGTCGCACCAAGAACTAATAAACATGTAGAGATGAAAGCGCTGTCAGTATCCACTGTCTCTGAGCAGCACGGCATATTGCAGGAACAATCACGCGCGTTTTCACACACTCCGCGAGCTCCCGTGCCGCTGCTGCCAAACTCTGTAGCAGTGGCGTATTGTGTCAGAAAGTCTGGAGTCAGAGAACATATTTGTTTCCGCCCTGCCCATGCTCTCTTTGGAGGGCTGTCGTGATAGTGCTCTGATCTGAGGGAGGGAGAGCTTGGAGCCCGTCTGACTGTTGCGTATGAGCTAACAGAATCCGATTGTTAGCTGCCGTGGGATTGAGACTGTAGTGGATTATGATGCTGGGTAAAGCTAGAGATGGTTGTATTAACATTGGCATTTGGTAATATTGTATCATATACTATATCTTAATTCTCACATCGATTGTAAGGAGATTTCCATCATGTGATTGTTTTGTGCAGTAACTGTTGCTGTGCCTGTTATGTGTGCTTTTATCTTCACATCAGATGCTAGGAGAAGGTTTTGGTAATATTGTTGCATGTGTAGACAGTTTAAAAAAAACGGATCGCCTAGAGACCTACCGATTTGAAAATGAGGTGAGTGCTGTATAAGGAGTTTAGTAGATGTGCAAAGTTGAAGAGGTGTTAAGTGTGTTGAAGTATGGAGTGAGAAGTGTTTGGCATCTGCTTAATACATCTGCCTGTGTACTCATGCATAACTATGCTGTATAGATAAGCGGGAGGTTAACAAACAACATGGCCATGATCTTTTGCTTCCACATCAAGATTTTATATAAATATATCGTCCACTTGTGAACAAGCTTGTTTTGCATTTTTGTAATATAGCAGTTTATTTTTCATAAAAAATGGTTTTCCATGACAACCTGATTATCATGTTCACCAACATGATTTGAGAATGATCCAATGTACTAATTGACCTAGAAATGCATATATTTCAAACCTGGAGGGGTCTGAAATTGTCATCGTAGGTGCATGTCCACTGTCTCACTCAGTTTCACTTTCATTTTATTAGAGGATAACCCCTTGAGATGAAACATCTCGTTTTCTAGGGGTCCTCAAAATAACATCAGACAATTACATACTCACATATACAAAAACTCTTCCACACAATCAACCACCCCAATCAGTACCCCCTCTGACCACAACATATTCATATAAACAGCATAAAGTAATTTCAAAAACAAAATATTACAGGAGAGAACCATATTTGAGAGCACCGTATTTGATAAAGTCACCAGGGCCCTCATTTATCAACAGTGCGTAGAAAAGGTTCTATATTTCGTGGTACGACTGAAATTTAGAATGTGTCTAAGTACAAGAAAATCCGTATTTATCAAACGTGCGTACACAGTTCTTGTGCACATGAGTAAGCAATCGTTGTTGATAAATCCCACATGTGCGTAAGTGCCATGCTCGTTCACGTTCACAGTCATTAGCATTCAGAAACGCCTCCAAAGAACCATATATGGTGACAACACATCCCTTTAAAAATCACGAGATTGTTTTTTTTTTCTTCTGTCACCGCAATTATGGCAAAAAGAGGAACTTCACAAACACAAAATGAGTCAATCATTTTGACGTTGATGGCAATGACAATGACGACAATGACGTTTAACAACAACAACAAATTTGCAACACAAATGATTATTTGTCTAGCAGAGAACAGAATGAAACACTTTTCTATTTACATAATTAAATTTGTTGGTTTATGATGGTGCTTTTATGGCGATGTGGGTGCAGTCTGTGGCTCCAATTCTGTTTGGAAATCTGGCGATAGCATGCAAGCCCCATTTTATTTTTGCTTGTTGAGGATTTCAGTAAGGGAACTGTGGGTTGGGTCCAAGGAAATAATTGCATCCAACATTTGTCACGACTGTCTTTTTTAGGGTTAGAAACCAATTACGCATTGTGTTTAAAATGACTTTATATCTATATATCCATCCATCTATGGATGCATCCATCCATCTATAGATAAAGATAGTCATTTTAAAGACAATGCATAATTTTTTATATAAATTTAGTGTCAAATAAATTTAGCACGATCATTCGAATATACTCCCAGGTTTCAACTGATACAAAGCCATACGTTAATTGCTGAAGTAGCCCTTTACATGCCGTTTTATGTGTAGTATCGCTGTTCTATCACTAGTTTCTCTGCGTAAGCATGCTCAGAGGTGTGCTTATATTTACACACATTTCTACGTATAAGTACAAGTTGGTAAATCCCACACTTTGCGTGAAACTGTTCTTACGCACTCACTACGCACAGAACTGTGCGTACGCACCCTTGATAAATTA
Organism: Pseudorasbora parva; assembly: GCF_024679245.1. Lineage (NCBI taxonomy): Eukaryota > Metazoa > Chordata > Actinopteri > Cypriniformes > Gobionidae > Pseudorasbora > Pseudorasbora parva. The sequence goes on from NC_090184.1 coordinate 34,861,483, forward strand.
GGGCCCAGGACAAACAGATAGATACATATAACCCAAGTATACATAAAAAAATAAAAAAATAAAAAAATAATAATAATAATAAATAAGTATAAATAATAATACTAAAAAAATTATAAAAAATAAATAAAATAATAATAATATAAATAATTAAAATAAAAATAAATAAATAAATTAACCATATATAATTCATCTCATATAGAGACATAATCTAAATATATATATATATATATATATATATATATATATATATATATATATATATATATATATATATATATATATATATATATATATATATGATATGATATGATATGATACAGCTGCAAATGACAGATGCAAATAAGCTGAACACCTGTCTATCAGCTAGAATTCTGACCCTCAAATATTCTGAGCCTAGTTCAGACTGCACGATTTTCAAATTCGTCGGGTCACTGCTCTTTTCACACTGCATGACTATCTGGGGTATCATTCAGTCACTGCTGTGTTCACACTGCACGATGGTTTGACGACTGAGGAGTTCACACTGCATGACAGAACAAGAGGAAGAATCGCCGACAACTCTCTCTCTCCCGTGCGCAAACTACGTTTCCCAAACTATGTGACAAGTAAACAATGCGAGATCACACGTGCGGCAGACTGGAGTTCTCGCGCGAGACTTTGAATAAAAAGAAAGAATAAAAAGACTTTGAGAAAAAAACTTTGAAAAAAGATTATGGCGGAAGAAATTGTTGGAGAGACAGAGGGAGCCAGGATTGTGTTCTGCAAAGACAGTTTGAGGTAAATAAACAATTTTGTAATGTGCTGCTGCTGTGGCTGGATGTGCAAATGTTTGGCCTTTGTTTCTGTTTGATAGAATTGTAAATATATCTATTAAAATACTGATATTCTGCTCTATAACTCCTCCCTGAACCTCCTGCTGCCCTGTATCTCACTCTTTCATTGGCTGTCGGTCATTGCCGATGTAATTTTCTGTCAGAACGTAGTTCACAGCAGGAGTTTCAATCGCTGACAGCTCCAGATATTTAGCATGCCAAATGATCCTGAGAAAGGTGAGAAACCAACCCAGAACTACACAGGAGGAGCTGGTCAATTTGACCATTTGGATGATCCAGAGGAGTCATGGGAGAAAGTCATGTGGTCAGATGAGACCAAAATAGAACTTGACCTCTGTAATTGCAAACAAAGGCTACTCTACCAAATATTAACATTTTAATATTTTATCAGGTGTTCAAATAATTATTTGCAGCTGCATCATACAAATAAATAGTTAAAAAAATCATACATTGTGATTTCTGGATTTTTTATTTTTTAGGTTATGTCTCTCAGAGTGGACATGCACCTTTGATGACAACTTCAGACCCATCCATGATTTCCAAGTGGGAGAACTTGCAAAATAGCAGGGTGTTCAATTACTTATTTAATGTATTGTAATGGATAATGTAATAATTTTTTCAAATCATTTTATATGTATAGAATGTCATACTGCTGGCACTGCATTTGATGTAAGGTAATTTTGATTATCTTATTGTGTTATGTAAGTGAGGTGACTGTGTTCTTTGCATTTTACAGGTAAAGTTTTTTCTACAGGTATATATATATATATATATATATATATATATATATATATATATATATATATATATATATATATATATATATATATATATATATATATATATATATATATATATATATATATATACCTAAAGGATTATTAGGAACACCATATTAATACTGTGTTTGACCCCCTTTTGCCTTCAGAACTGCCTTAATTCTACGTGGCATTGATTCAACAAGGTGCTGAAAGCATTCTTTAGAAATGTTGGCCCGTTTTGATAGGATAGCGTCTTGCAGTTGATGGAGATTTGTGGGATGCACATCCAGAGCACGAAGCTCCTGTTCCACCACATCCCAAAGATGCTCTATTGGGTTGTGATTTGGTGACTGTGGGAGCCATTTTAGTACAGTGCACCCATTGTCATGTTCAAGAAACCAATTTGAAATGTTTCGAGCTTTGTGACATGGTGCATTATCCTGCTGGAAGTAGCCATCAGAGGATGGGTACATGGTGGTCATAAAGGGATGGACATGGTCACAAACAATAATCAGGTAGGCCGTGGCCTTAAAAAGATGCCCAATTGGCACTAAGGGGCCTAAAGTGTGCCAAGAAAACATCCCCCACACCATTACACCACCACCACCAGCCTGCACAGTGGTAACAAGGCATGATGGATCCATGTTCTCATTCTGTTTACGCCAAATTCTGACTCTACCATCTGAATGTCTCAACAGAAATCGAGACTCATCAGACCAGGCAACATTTTTCCAGTCTTCAACTTGTGCAAATGGTAGCCTCTTTTTCCTATTTGTAGACCCCAGTGGGGTCTTCTGCTGTTGTAGCCCATCCGCCTCAAGGTTGTCCGTGTTGTGGCTTCACAAATGCTTTGCTGCATACCTCTGTTATAACGAGTGGTTATTTCAGTCAAAGTTGCTCTTCTATCAGCTTGAATCAGTCGACCCATTCTCCTCTGACCTCTAGCATCAACAAGGCATTTTCACCCACAGGACTGCCGCATACTGGATGTTTTTCCCTTTTCACACCATTCTTTGTAAACTCTAGAAATGGTTGTGCGTGAAAATCCCAGTAACTGAGCAATTTGTGAAATACTCAGACCGGCCTGTCTGGCACCAACAACCATGCCACGCTCCAAATTGCTTAAATCTCCTTTCTTTCCCATTCTGACATTCAGTTTGGAGTTCAGGAGATTGTCTTGACCAGGACCACACCCCTAAATGCATTGAAGCAACTGCCATGCGATTAGTTGATTAGATAATTGCATTAATGAGAAATTGAACAGGTGTTCCTAATAATCCTTTAGGTGAGTGTAAAAAAATAAATTTGTAATAATTTTTTCAAATCATTTTATATGTATAGAATGTCATACTGCTGGCACTGCATATAAAACATATAAATACATATGTTTATATGTATTATAAATCATATAAAATTGCATATAAAGCATATAAAACATAGTCACCTATGGTGTGTGTATATATATATATATATATATATATATATATATATATATATATATATATATATATATATATATATATATATATATATATATATATACACACCATAGGTGACTATGTTTTATATGTCCTATAGGTGACTTTGGTTCATGTTCTGTATGTGACACAGTTCTTTTCTTACCTCACATGGCGATGTACTTCTGAGTTCAAATGGTCACTCTATTCTGGTGGTATATTAATGTCTGTATGTTGTATGTTCCAGCTCTGGGTTTCATGGGAGAGTGTCCCATGTGTGGTATGGTAAGGTGACTGTTCTCTGTTAGGTAAGTGTGCAGCAGGGCTGGGACAGGGAGAGGAAGGCGGAGGGAGGTGACAGCTGAGTGCTTGCCCTTGAGTTCCCCAGACACCAGCAGAGAGGGGGAGGGGTAGAGAGAGAGAGAGAGAGAGAGAGAGAGAGAGAGAGAGAGAGAGAGAGAGAGATTGGAGGTGAATGGAGGGAAAGAGATGGCTGCTCATATTCTGCTGATACAGCAGCCTGCCCACACCCACCCACCTCCATCCAAACACTGCATTGCTCTTTCTCTCTGTCTCCATCTTTCTCACACACACTCTCTCACTCAAAGGAGCCAAAGCTGGTGACTTTCTTTGCTCTTATGTTTAATGCAGCAGAATAGGGCTGGACCGTATTATTATTAGTATTATTTTTAATTTAGTTTAGTTTACTTTTTTTTTAAATCTTGGACATAAAGAAAAACATTATTCATAACAAAAGAATTGCTGGGTGCCCATCAAAATTTTTAGCATGTAAAAAAAAAACAAAAAAAAAGAGAATGCCAAACATTGTGAATTTCCGTCAGTTATGTAATGCTCATTATCTTGAGCCAGCCTGCCGTATTGTGTGTTATGGCCTATAAACGTGCTAAAATTGTCATAAATTTTTCTAAAAAATCCACCTCAATCAAGTAAATCTAGCATGTCCATTAAGGTTCTTTTTAAGCACAAATTCAAAATTCACATACATGAAGTTAAATGGAGACCCAGCAAGTCACCGTTTAGTGGCTCCAGATGTATTTTCCTATTCATTTTCTCCATGGAGTTTTTTAAGACTTTTAAGCTTTGAACTAAACTCAGCAAGTAAAAAGAGGAGGGTATTATATTAGAGAAAGAAATACATGATTGTTTTTGTGTGAGTGATGGATTCCATAATTTGGGTTTATAAAATCCTTTGTAAAAAAAAAAAAAAAAAATGCACAGATGTTTTTAAGCCACAGATGTATTCCAGTATAAATTATATAGCAAAATCAATATCAGTTGAAACCTTTCTATGTACTATTTACAAGCTAATGTATTTATAATTCTGTATCTAGTATATACGCTCATGCCTCCCAGCCCTACTGCACAAAGAGCAAGAGAGTGAAGGAAGGAGAAAGAAAGGAAGTGACAGATGGGCGGTTAGGGGTCTCTCTTTATATGTGGTTTGCTGTTAGCAGACAGATGCAGGGCAGAAATACACAGAAACAGCAGGCAGGAGGCGAACAGAAGTGATGTTGGCTCTTAGAAGAGCAGCACTGTGTTTGTGTGTGTGTGTTTACTCCATGTAAAGCTTGATAACAGCCTGCACATAAACAGGTGTAAACACAAACAGTGCCACTTAGGACTCATTAGCACACCGGTCACCTCTCTTGCACACTATGACAGCAAGGCATGCAGACGAACAAAAGAAACGGAATGGAAATGGAAATGTAGCTGTCAGCCTTTTCACCCAGCAGTTAGCGCCTTAACAGGTGAGGAGGCGGTCCTAATAGTATTATATTAAAGTGTATCTTCACCAATTTTCTTAATGCTTTGTATTGTTACTATATTGATAGTGGAGGTAAGAGCAAGTCACAAGTAAGTCTCAAGTCCCTGCCAACAAGTTGCAGTGCACACGAACCAAGCAATCCAAGTGAGTGGCTCAACTCAAACAAATCAAGTTCTGCTTAGAATCAACGTTACAATACCAAACAGAAAAATATAGTTTATATTGGCATCAACCTTATTCATTTTCCCTCAGAAATGTTGAACCTTCTCAATTATACATTTATATCATAATATTATTAATAATTATATAATTTACTATAGTATGTATTAATAATTGTAACACTTTTTAATTATTATTATGATTGGATGCAATTATACAGTTTTTTTTAGTAAATTATGTCATGTTTAACTTTGCTCATATATATCACCTACAAGGAATTAATATTTTAAATTGATTTCCAGAGGCATTTTATTTTCAACCTTGTTAATGTATACACTGAATGCATTTACACTGCATAAATAATGTCATGAGATTAATGTTTTAAATATATAATGTTGAATATAGAAAAACTGAAGGGTGGGGGGATAAATTATACTTTTAATAATGAAATTAAAGCCGCCAGTAGGTGGCAGCAAATCACCGTCTTAATGAATGAGTCAGAGAATTATTCGTTCAACTGATTTGTTCCAAATGGCTGATTCATTCTGGAATGAAACAAGTGACTGGTTCACTGAATCACTGAACTGATTCGTTCAAAACCACAGATTTGTTTATTAACGATACACCACTGTGTGTTGTGCCACTCTTTTGTGGCTTGTTTGGACCTATTGTCGTTGGAGAAATAGTGCAAAAACATTATAGTATTAAGTCTAAAATATCATATATCACAATTAACTTTTTGTGTTCTAAACTGTTGTTTATAAACAATATCACATTTGCAATCATCCTAATATTCTGGAAATATTTCTTAATGGGGTGTTTGTGTGCGATTTCATTTTTTAAACTTTAGTTAGTGTGTAATGTTGCTGCTTGAGCATTAACAGTATCTGCAAAGTTACAGCGCTGAAAGTTCAATGCAAACAGATATATTGTCTTTTAAAAATGATGGCAATTTATTGCCTACAAAAACGGTTTGGACTACAACGAGCATCTTACCGGGTTGGTGACATCATAAATCCTTGCTAGTCACCGCAGATGTGACTTCAGCCCGTAATGGTAAGGGGCGTGCCGTTTCTGGACAACCTGTGCTTGGCACTTCAGCCAATAAAAATACATGAAACTACAATTGGCCATCTAACCAATCTAAGACCATTGCGTTTTTCAGAGGGATGGGCTTCATACAAGCAGGAAGCAAACGAGCCGTTCAAAGGACAGTGGAGACAGCGGTGTGGAATAAAGGTCAAATATAAGAAAAATACAGCGTTTAAAAAAGAAGAAGTATTAAGACATGTTATATTGCGCCCCATAAACACAACCAAACCTAGAAAAAAAACATGGAACCCCTTTAATATAATATGTTATACATATAAAAAATAACTATAGGGCTAATTTTGCCATCTTGATTTTGGGGGGAATTTTATTAATTATGGTGGCATTTTGCCCCAACCCTCTGAAAATATCTGACCCGGTTTTTAAGAGAAACACTCTTGCACTATGTAGTATTTTTTCTGTAAAATATCTGAAAGCTACTAGGCCAGTGTTATATATTTTGTTCAGTTGAGTACTTACAATATCCCAAATGTTTCCAACAATTTGTAAATTGTGAGAAAATTGCTATTTTAACCAAGGAACCGGACGTCTGAGCATAACGTCTGAGGGAGTCGCCCGTCAATTGCATCATATCTGCGTTACCCTCGGTTTCCGGTTTTATTTGGCAGAAGCGCTTTACTCTTAGCAGTGTGAACAAGTGTCACAGCAGCCAAATGCTCAGAGTAACGTCATAGCATTATTTTAAACACACTTAAATGTATCTAATATGGTAAACAGAGCAGTGTTACCTCATACTCATGACTGGAAAAGCGGAAATGGCACACACGACTGTGTCCTGTCATAATAAGCAAGCGAGCCGTTTGTTCAGCAACAATCGCTCCAGCGGCCTTGCTCAGCTCCACAACACTCTTTCCTGCTGTGCTTCATAATACATAATAATCTCATACATGAACATGATTTTTGCCCGAGTCCTATCTCGATTATTTTCCACTGACACACACACACACACACACACACACACACACACACACACACACACAATTTGTTATTTGTATTATTTATTAATATAAATACATTTTAATTATATACGTTATAGGCAAAAATGTTATAACTTTTTTTTATTGGCCCATTTAGCATTAATATTATTGAAGTGTATTTACAGTATGCTCCAATGATATGAGACATATCATCAGGGAGCTCTCTTTGATCGAACGAGTACGACAATGGTGTGTGCAAAATTCTGTGTTCTGGAGATCAAAATAGTGCATTGCTGACTGTTTTGCTTACGTAAGACCCTCTCTGTCATGTAGTCTTATATTCAGATTGTGTATGTGTGGTTTGGATTTTATGCGTGTGTGTCTGCGTTTTAGCATGGTCTGCATGTTAAGTGTGCTGGGGCAGGCGGAGTGATCGTTAGTGGCAGCTTGGGGACCGAAGCTGGAATGGCGGCAAAGAGGCCAGGCACTGCTGGGACTTTGAATGCCAGGCAGACATACGGGCACAGGCCCCAGTCCCTTAGCTGTCTCTCTGACAGCATCAACACACCCAGTGTCTCCTGCTCTTGAACTGGACAAAACTAGCAAACAGATGTATGGTTCTTACTAGAGCATGAAGAGATTTATTTCTAGATTTGTCAGTGTTTTAGAAGCTGTTGTGGAGTATTGGCACTAACTGTTTAGAAATATAAAAGTTGAAGTTTGAGAGAGAGAGAGAGAGCAGAGCAGAGCAGAGCTGTGGATGCTCGATGGTGGCGCTGTGGAGTCCTGATACTAGGCAACATCTCACATCATCTCACAGCCCTGTTGCTGAGAAACTTTGCCTGGTTTAGGTCTATATAAATCACTTTCCTCTTTTCTGGCAAAAAAATATTTTTCTACTTTTTCTCAGTATTTCAAATTCTTAGCTTGGTACCTTTTTATGTTTAATGTCATCTATGTATACTTGTCATATACATATTGCCATTCAAACATATGACAGTTTTTAACAGGTAAAATAGATAATGATTTTACACAGATAAAATGTATTTTATTTATCAGTTGTTCAGTGTGTATATATATATATATATATATATATATATATATATATATATATATATATATATATATATATATATAATATCCTGAATAACTGATAAATAAAATACATTTTATCTGTGTAAAATCATTATATTTTAGGTAATCTCAAGTTTTACTATCCTTATGGGAACATTTGGTCCCCACAATGTAATATAAACAAGGGCACACACACACACACACACACACACACACACACACACACACACACACACACACACACACACACACACACGTTTGTTTTTGTGACATATGGGGACATTCCATAGGTGTAATGGTTTTTATACTGTACAAACCATATTTTCTATCCCTCTACACTAGGGGTGTCCATGGTTAACCGATTGACCGATTAACCGTTAAAAATTGCGTAACCGAGTGAAACATTTTGCTCGGTTAAGTGGCGTCAATGACGTGCCTTGAATTTAGTTGTAATATATTTTTGCACCCCTAGAGACCGCCAGAGCACTCCCAGACATTTGTAATATCCACAAAAAGAAGTCATGACCAGCTTTCTAAGTGGGCAATGAAGCGCGCAAAGAAAGCGTGGGAGCACTTTAAAAATAAGAGTGACGGGGCAAAATGCAAGTATTGCAATGCAGTGCTTACCGCATTTTTCAGGCTATAAGTTGCTCTGGAATATGAGTCGCATCAGTCAAAATATGCGTCATGAAGAGGAAAATAACATACGTCGCACTGGACTAAAAGTCGCATTAGGGCAGAAGCAGAGCGCGAGCCGCGCGCGCTGTGCATAACGGAGCAGAAGAAAGAAAGTTTGAAGTGAGAAACTTGTGAATGACTAGAGAAAAGCAGACGTTACTTTAACTGTAATGAAGAAAACAAAAAAGCTAATCGCGGACTGAAAGCAAGATGGCCAGAGCTGAAGGAACGAGTCCACAGATGCTTGAACTCTCTGCCGGGAGAGGCTCAGCCGCGCGAGTCAAACGCTGTGTCTGTGTGAATCATTCTCGGCTGCATATTTTACTAACGTTAACGTTACATGCTCTAATCGTGCAGGCACCCTCGCGGCCACTCGCATTGCGCATCTCATCCTAATTTAACGAAACTCAGCGTACGCCTCGCAGACATGAAATAGATCTTAAGAAACTTGAAATGTCTTTTAACAATTTAAAACAAAAAGAAATAGGCTACTCTCTGATTATGTAATCCATGATGTGCATTTCTCTATATAGGCGCATTCACTACGGAGATGGTGGTCGTCAAATTAATAAGCTAAAAATAACCCTGACGCACACTATGGTTAACCGAGTATTAACCGCTAAGGGCCTCGGTTAACGGTTAATGAAAAACTTGAAAACGTGCAACCCTACTCTACACTGCCCCTGCCCCTAAACCTACCCATCACAGGAAACATTTTCTCAACTGGTCTTCTATTATCTGATCTGATATACTCTGGTTTTGGGTTCACCTCTTTTGTTTTGTTTTTCTCTCATCTGGTCTAGTCTCATACTACCTCACCTCATCTTATCTTGTGCCATCTCTTCTCATCCGTTTTCATCGGGTCTCTCTCCCGTGTACTGGTTCACATACGCTGGCATATTGCTTTGCTCTTGCCCTCAGTGCCAGGGGGCCCTCAGTGTGCTGTGTGTGTGTATTGTGTTGGCTGCTGCTGGACCTCTGAATCGCTGGCACAGCCCTCCCTGTTCCAATCTCGCTGCCGTCAAACTCACTTACCACACCAGCTAATAGTACACAATCTGAGCCCGCAGCAAACGCCTGCCCGAGGTACATATCTTTGTGTTTGCAGTCTGTCAGTCACAGAGGCGCCCCACTCACAAACACACACCTGTTATCTTTGTGCCTGGTCGTGTGTGGTGGGCAGGCTCGGGGGTTTCGCCCTTGTGCGGTATGGATAGAGAGATAAGAACAGGGCATGCGAATGTGGAAGAAATGAGAGAGAGAAAGAGAGAGTTGGGGGATAAGTATGACTTCTGAAAATGTAAACGAGACAGCCAGTCAAAGGGTCAAAAGGATTCAGACTGAAGTTACTAAGAAAATATTACTATTGTAAAATTTTATTGTAAAATAAATCTAGTATACAAAGAAAAACAAACAACAGAAATAATAATATTAATAATAATAACAATTATAATAATATATTTATATAGTATTATATAATTATAGCAATATATTTATTATATTGTTGTAATAATAATAATAATAATAATAATAATTTATTGTTGTTGCTACTAAATAAATATATTAAACTACAGAAGAAATATTACTAATGTAATATTTTACTGTAAAATAAATTTAGTATTTAAAGAAAACAAACAACAAAATAAATAATAATAATAATTTATTGTTGTTGCTACTAAATAAAACAATCAAACTACATAAGAAATATTACTAATTTAATATTTTACTGTAAAATAAATCTAATATTTAAAGGAAAAACACAACAGCAGAAATAATAATAATAATAGTTTATTGTTGTTGCTACTAAATAAAAATATCAAACTACATAAGAAATATCACTAATGTAATATTTCACTGTAAAATAAAAGATCTAAAGTATTTAATAATAATAATTACTATTATAATTAAACAAAATACAAAAATTATGATTTTAATATTTTACTGTAACATAACATACAAATATATATTATTTAATAATAATAAGAATCATTATTTAGTATTATTATTTTTCAGTAAAACTGTAAAATTACATTAGTAATATTTATAGCTTGAATCGTTTTCAAATGTGAAACCATTATGCTTTTATTTTGGCAGAAATCTGCAGGGAGCCCTTTAAGCTTCTGTTTTGCTGACAGCATCCAATTAATCGAGCAGCTATTGGTCTTTAGCAATAAGACGAACAAAACCAGCTTTACTAGCTATTTTACAGTGCTTGACAGGATTGAAAATCCATCACTATTTAAGTATCAATTTATGAGACAGATGGCACATTTTGTTGTAAATTTTTATTTTGAATGTGTTCAGTGAGCCAATTTTGGCATAACAGATCTTGTTAGCACACAGTAGCTTTTTGTGTCTGCTTAAAATAGTCTGAATCATTCTTCACAAAAACCTGCCTCACTCTTTTCTCCAGTCTGACTGAGCTCAGCCCGTGTCTGAATTGGGATGGTCCCACACTCTCAAACGCACACAGGCTTTTAGTGCTGCAATGGCATTTGTGCACATCAATAGCTCCCCCTATGGAATCTGTGATAGCTTCTGTTCGCGTGTCTTCATCTCCCTCCTCTTAGTTTTTTTTTTTCTTCTTTCAGAATGTGTTTTGTAACCTCATATTTCAAGTCTTGAGGACACATTTATCAAGCGTTTTTTGTAGAACCGCCTTGTTCGAGTAATACGCCTCCTCAGGATGGGCCGTTGCACGTGAACCGTCCCATATTGGACTGCTGTCACGTATTGTTCTGTGTATTCCTGTGAAAGATCACCTAATCCTCTGCTCCTCAAATGGCTGGACAAATGTCTGGATGTGTGAATCTCCGCCAAAGCTTACTCACAGTATCTCTCCGTGAGACAGAAGTTAGTAGAAGCTCCTCTGCGTGTGTGCAAGAGGGAGAGAGCGTCGGATTGGTAGCCTCATTGGTGTTGTTGAAACTCTCTTGATGAGGCTAACTGAGTTGCCTAAATATAGATTACAGTAATTTACTTTCAAACAACTCATTTTCTGTGTTTGACATGTCCATTAACCCTGGCTAGAAAAATCATTAATTTTTCACCACTGAAGACATTAGTCATTTGAGCGACTTTCATCGCTGTCTGCCGCTCGGACCGAGACGGATGCAGAGATCACGCAGTTCACGTCTGTCCGGCGCACACGTGTCCTCCCACGCACATACGCTCGTGCACAAACCGCAAGGCCCTCTCCTAAGTAGGGTGGCTTATCGCCGGCTGTATTGTCCCTCACAATGTGAGGTAATTAGGTGTCCTGTGCGATGGCTGTCTCTCGTGCTTTCTTTCTGAACGCAGAGAGAAATGGACCTGTCAGTTTTCTGGCACCAGAGAATTCAACAAATGGTAAGCAGTAATGGCTTCCTTTGTGTCCCGGCGAGTCTTTGCATTGACGGAGACGCATAAAAATAAAACGAGACTTTTCTCTTTCGCCCACACTCTCCCTCTCCTTTCCCTTTCATTTGCGGCTTAAGGACGTACGACACGTTTGTTCGGGGAAGTGTTTCTTTGACTGCCGCTGAAAGAGGCCGTTTAGTTAAAACCGCAGGTAAAGAATCCCCGAGTCGTAGATGCGACGCAAGCAACCCGTCTCCGTTCTATCCGCTCTATTAAACGTATCGTGGGAAGGGAAGTCGAAGTTGCGAAGTCACTCCGCAGTGGACTGCGTCCTTTCCAAGGACATCTCCGCAGAGCAGCAGCAAGCAGAAATCCCTCCAGCCTAATCCTACATTACTGACCTGTCAGCATCACATCCACTCCTGACAGCAGGTGCTGAAACACACACACACACAGACACACACACACATTTAATCATGCGCGGGAAGTACACATCTCCCTACCCACATTCTTATGAGCCTGTGAGCTGCGATTGGGCGGAAGGCTGCCTGTAGACCCATTAAACTGGCCTTAAGTGTTTGCTCTAGATGAAAAAAGAGGGTTTGACCACCAAAGGGTTGAATGTGTGTGTGTATGTGCGTGTGTAATGGGAGAAGAGGGTCATTGTTAGCTGTCATGCTCTGGTGCTCCGTTTCCTTTACCTGTCAAATCCAGTGAGAGCGAGAACGAGAGAAAAAGATGGAAAGAGGAAAGAGGCTGACCCTTCAAAAACACACACAGTCCTCTGCACTGACGGATGATGACACTAGGTGACTCCGAGCAGGGCATCACACTTATCTGAAAGTCTCAAAAACATCCCAAAATACAAAACTAGTCCACTTGAACGCATTGAGGCCTCTCGTACCCCTTTTCCACCAAAATGGAGCTGGACCACTCTTAGAAACCAACACTGGCTTGAGAACTGAGCAATCACACAAGAGATTATGTTGCTACATACCCACAAATAGTCATGTTAAGTATAATATATAATTTATGTATGTTCAATTTTCTAATTTAAAATCAGTTTGCGGGTAGTATATTTTTAATTCAAAGAGCTTAGAAAATTAAGTAGCTGGAGTTTACAAGTCTTATGAATTATGAATGCATCTGATAACTTGGAGTTGATTTTTCCAGCCTGGAACTGCCTTTTCTGTAATGGAAGCAGGTGGAATGGTTTCAGATCAGCACCAGAGACCTTGAAACACACCCTGTATGTCTCATCCCGCAAATAAAGTTCAGCGTCACCTCGTGCCCTTCTATTTTCCCGGATAGAACCTTTTACCTTCACGGAACATTCCATCAAAACACCTCCATCGCAAAAGATACAGCTTCTGTGCGTAACTGCCGCAGTCTCATTTTCTTTAATGCTACTGATTGCCTCATTTGGCCAATGAGAGCTTTCCCGACCAATAAACCAGCTGTCGTATTTGATAACTAGTACATGTACATCTCGCCTGCAGGCGTGGGTGGTGCTTGAACCCAGCCGGACACACCAATGCAGATACAGATCTGGCACTGCAAGCAAAATGTGCTCCAAAAAAAGAATGCATTAAGGTCTTGGGTATAAATAACTAATGGATGGAAGAGATGGATTATATTTATCCAGCTCAATACAGCAGGAGTAGATCAGTCTGCCTTGACTCAAACACCTAATGATATCTGGCTTCAGCCCATTACGGACCACAGGCAGCCTTCTTATAAAAATACCCACACACGGTGAGCTCAGGCTGGGGTAGAGAGAGAAAGCCGCCCCTGTGGCCTGCTAGGGCTCAGGACTGTCTGAGTCAGCTTCTCTGCTGTTCTATGAAAGTCACCTTTCTCCTCCTCACACTAGGATGAGCAGCAGACTTTGAGAGGAAGAGCGAGGTGGTGTGTAACATTGGAATAATTGTGCTTTTATGTCGTCCTGTGTAGCAGGACTATTTCCCATGTGGTGTGTCCGTTTAGAAAGGTGAGGTTGAGGGTGGCTGTAGCTTGTGTGGGCTGTTTGTTTCCTTTTGGCTCAGGAGTTTCTCATTTCATATTGTTGGCTGTAAATGGTTTATGTTTTTCATTCATGCTGCCATTGTGCACAATTCATCTGTTAACTAAAAGGTTACACTTTGTCTTACAGTACAGGCACTTTCAGTGCACTTACAGTTTACTTACTAGTATTGGGTATAGTTTAAATATTAACAACCCCGGTTCTGATTCTGCTTACCGATTCCTAATTTTAATTTCAATCAGGTAAAATTATAAAATAAATTAGATATCACTAAAATGTATTCTTATTGCAAAACATTTCATTGTAGCTGAATAGCATGAACACAAATCAACAGGCTAAAGAACTTTTACCTATGGTTTAAATATACCATAGCAAAAACAACTACTAATATACAAGTAGACAAGTACTACAAGTAGAACAAGTATTAATAATGATTATTACCGTTACTGTAGTATGAAGCAGAGCAGGACCAAGCGTTGTGTAGCTGAGAAAGGCCGCTGGAGCGATTGTTAATGAGATGAACAACAAACGCCTCGTGAGCAGCAGGACTTTTATTATGACGGGACACAGCCGCCGGCACTATTTCCGCTTTTCCGGTCATGAGTATGAGGTAACGCAGCTCTGTTTATCATATTAGATTCATTTGAGTGTGTTTAAAATGATGTTATGACGTTACTCTGTGCGTTCGCTCGGCGGCTGCTGTGACACTTGTTCACACTGCTAAGAGTAAAGCGCTTCTGCCAAATAAAACCGGAAACCGAGGGTAACACAGAAATGATGCAATTGACGGGCGACTCCCTCAGACGCTATGCTCAGACGTTGTCACATGCCTGTCCTGTTTTGTGTGCACATGTGGGTTTTGTCATGTCTCCGGTCTACTGTCAACCCCGCCCTTCTTGTTATCTGATTATTGGTTAATTTGCCCCACCTGTTCCCTCTTGATTTCTTCCCCTTATAAGCTCCTTGTGTTTGTCAGTCTGTGTTGGATCCTTGTGTAATGTCTGCGTCTTCCGTCCTCCCCGTGATTCTGTTGGTTTGTTTAAGTTTGTATTTATATTATTCTATTATGTGTTTTTCCCCCTCGTGGGTTTTGTTTTGAGTTTATGTTTTGTTTTTGTAAATAAATCATCTTTTTTCTGCACTTGAGTCCTCGCACCCTTTTCCCTTGTCTGTGACGTGACAGAAGGATCCAACCATACTATGAGGACTCAGCAGAGAAGTTCTCCCTCGGTGCCAGTTCCGGGGGTCCCGAGTCCGGGAATCCCGAGTCCAGACATGGCCTGGAGGGCCGTAATGGGAGGGTTTGTGGTGGCAGTCCTGCATGCTTGGGAAAAGCACAGGGTGTCATCCACCACTCCGGTGGTCCCAGTTCCGGTGGATCGTGCGCCGGTGGTCCCTGTGCCGGTGGATCATGTTCCGGTGGTCCCTGTGCCGGTGGATCGTGCTCCGGTGGTCCCTGTGCCGGTGGATCGTGCTCCGGTGGTCCCTGTGCCGGTGGATCGTGCTCCGGTGGTCCCTGTGCCGGTGGATCGTGTTCCGGTGGTCCCTGTGCCGGTGGATCGTGTTCTGGTGGTCCCTGTGCCGGTGGATCGTGTTCCGGTGGTCCCTGTGCCGGTGGATCGTGTTCCGGTGGTCCCTGTGCCGGTGGATCGTGTTCCGGTGGTCCCTGTGCCGGTGGATCGTGTTCCGGTGGTCCCTGTGCCGGTGGACTCCGTTCCGGTGGTCCCGAGTCCGGAAACGGCCTGGAGGGCTGTGATGGGATGCTTTGTGGTGGCAGTCCTGCATGCGTGGAAGGAGCACAGGGCTTTATCCGAAGCCCCGGAGGCAGTTCCGGTGGTCCCAGTTCCGGTGGATCGTGTGCCGGTGGTCTCAGTTCCGGTGGATCGTGTTCCGGTGGTCCCTGTGCCGGTGGATCGTGTTCCGGTGGTCCCAGTTCCGGCAGATCATGTTCCGGTGGTCCCAATGCCAGCAGATCGTATTCCGGTGGTCCCAGTGCCGGTGGATACTGCTGGACTGGAGAAGTTTCCCCAACGCCCTGCCTGCGCCGCTGAGGCGCCCTGCTTTCCCTGCGCCCCTGAGGCGCCCTGCTCTCCCTGCGCCCCTGAGGCGCCCAGCTCTCCCTGCGCCCCTGAGCAGTCCTGCTCTCCGTGCGCCGCTGAGGCGTCCTGCTCTCCGTGCGCCGCTGAGGCGTCCTGCTCTCCGTGCGCCGCTGAGGCGTCCTGCTCTCCGTGCGCCGCTGAGGCGTCCTGCTCTCCGTGCGCCCCTGAGGCGTCCTGCTCTCCGTGCGCCGCTGAGGCGTCCTGCTCTCCGTTCGCCGCTGAGGCGTCCTGCTCTCCTTGCGCCCCTGAGGCGTCCTGCTCTCCGTGCGCCGCTGAGGCGTCCTGCTCTCCGTGCGCCGCTGAGGCGTCCTGCTCTCCGTGCGCCGCTGAGGCGTCCTGCTCTCCGTGCGCCGCTGAGGCGTCCTGCTCTCCGTGCGCCGCTGAGGCGTCCTGCTCTCCGTGCGCCGCTGAGGCGTCCAGCTCTCCGTGCGCCGCTGAGGCGTCCTGCTCTCCGTGCGCCGCTGAGGCGTCCTGCTCTCCGTGCGCCGCTGAGGCGTCCTGCTCTCCGTGCGCCGCTGAGGCGTCCTGCTCTCCGTGCGACTCTGAGGCGTCCTGCTCTCACCGCACCTCCCTGGCGCTCCCTGCACTGACCGCACCACCCAGGAGTCCTGCTCTCACCGCGCCTCCCTGGCGCCCTGCTCTACCCATGCCGCCCTGGCCGCCTGAACTCTGCGGGCCGCCCCGGCCACCTGAACTCGGTGGGCCTCCCGACTTCGGCGGGCCGCCCTGGTCATTCGAACTTTGTGTGCCACCATGGCCTCCTGAACTTTTTGTTTTCCTTGTCCCTCCCTTGTTTGCCCCTCCCTTGTCTGTTCCTTCCTTGTCTGTTTCCCCTGTCCCTCCCGTCCCACCCTGGTCTGTCCCTCCCGTCCCGCCCTGGTCTGTCCCTCCCGTGCCCCCCTGGTCAGTCCCTCCCGTGCCCCCCTGGTCAGTCCCTCCCGTCCCGCCCTGGTCAGTCCCTCCCGTCCCGCCCTGGTCAGTCCCTCCTGTCCCGCCCTGGTCAGCCCCTCCCGTCCCGCCCTGGTCTGTTTCTCCCATCCCTGTCCCTAGTGGAGCGTCTGGTAGCCGCTCCTTAAGGAGGGGGTAATGTCACATGCCTGTCCTGTTTTGTGTGCACATGTGGGTTTTGTCATGTCTCCGGTCTACTGTCAACCCCGCCCTTCTTGTTATCTGATTATTGGTTAATTTGCCCCACCTGTTCCCTCTTGATTTCTTCCCCTTATAAGCTCCTTGTGTTTGTCAGTCTGTGTTGGATCCTTGTGTAATGTCTGCGTCTTCCGTCCTCCCCGTGATTCTGTTGGTTTGTTTAAGTTTGTATTTATATTATTCTATTATGTGTTTTTCCCCCTCGTGGGTTTTGTTTTGAGTTTATGTTTTGTTTTTGTAAATAAATCATCTTTTTTCTGCACTTGAGTCCTCGCACCCTTTTCCCTTGTCTGTGACGTGACAGACGTCCGGTTCCTTGGTTAAAATAGCAATTTTCTCACAATTTACTAATTGTTGGAAACATTTGGGATATTGTAAGTACTCAACTGAACAAAATATATAACACTGGCCTAGTAGTTTTTGGATATTTTACAGAAAAAATATTACATAGTGCACCTTTAAGACATATTTCGACTGTTTACGGGAATATTTCGACATTGTTTTTTTGTGCGTTTGTGTGCTGTGTAAAAAGACGAGGAAGAAAACTCAGTTCTTTATCGCACACAATTTCTCTTTGAGAACCCGTTCTGTGTGCATGTGTGTTTGTGTATGTGTGTGTTTGTTTGTGCAGCATGTGTGTGAGTCTACAGCACAGAAAACAGCATGCCTTCTTTGCATTCGAATAGTTTAAAATCCACATTAAAATCACCGTTTCTGTGTGGAAGTTTTGGATCTGAACTTAAAATGGTATAAAATCACATTAAAATGCGCCCACAGGAACCGATAAGCGGAAGTTTTGAAATTTGCGTTTTTCTAAAATGGTTCTAAAATGCATTAATGCAAAACATAAAGTG
This sequence comes from Pseudorasbora parva, assembly GCF_024679245.1. Lineage (NCBI taxonomy): Eukaryota > Metazoa > Chordata > Actinopteri > Cypriniformes > Gobionidae > Pseudorasbora > Pseudorasbora parva. The sequence continues at coordinate 34,879,719 of NC_090184.1, forward strand.
CTAACACTTAAATTATTAGTTATTTAATAATAATAATTCATTACATTTATATAGCGCTTTTCTAGACACACAAAGCGCTTTTACATATAGAAAGGGAATCTCCTCAGCCACCACCATAGTGCAGCATCCACCTGGATGATGCGACGGCAGCCATATTGCGCCAGAATGCCCACCGCACACCAGCTGATTGGTGGAGAGGAGACAGAGTGATTAAGCCAATCATTATATGGGTAAATGGACTGCATTTATGGGGATTATTAAATTTTGGTCAGGATGCCGGGGTTACACCCCTACTCTTTATCGAAGGACATCCTAGGATTTTTAACGACCATAGAGAGTCGGGACCTCGGTTTAACGTCTCATCCGAAGGACGGTGCTCTTTGACAGTACAGTGTCCCCATCAGGTAAAGGATTAATTTGACAGGTAAATGGTTATCTAAGGATTGTTTTAGGCTACTGTTGTAGGAAATGCAGTTTTGCTAATATCTTACCACAAAATTGATATGGATATTGATATGGTCTACACCAAGGATACCCACCCAGTCGATCGCAGACTGCTTTTAAATTGCACTCTGGTTTGCCCTTTGTCTCTCTTCACTGTTCCCACGTCGCAGACCTTAAATACATCAAATATTAACCTTTATAGACATAGTATTTCTTCAGTAAATAAAACACTGTGCTTGTTTTAAAAAACAGTTCTTTATTTACCCATACAAGATCACAGATTTTAATTAGCGCTGTGTGTGTGTGTGTGTGTGTGTGTGTGTGTGTGTGTGTGTGTGTGTGTGTGTGTGTGTGTGTGTGTGTGTGTGTGTGTGTGTGTGTGTGTGTGTGTGTGTGTGTGTGTGTGTGTGTGTGTGTGTGTGTGTGTGTGTGTGTGTGTGTGTGTGTGGTAGAGGAGGGGCGGATCTACAAGGAGCGATGAGCTGTGAGGATTTGATTAACAGTCCAATGGAGTAACGAGATTTAATGCAAGCTCTTTTAATGCTTTCATTGGTTGTTAAATATTTCTACAATCCACTGACAGATGTAAAGGGTGACCAGTAGCATTGCTTTATGACAAAAAAATGGTAACACTTAATAATAACGTTCAGTTATTAGTCACTTATTAATTAGATAACGATTAACTATAAAGGATATAAATTATTAGTTAAACTAATCATTTACAAAACATGACTATACATTAATAAATCCTTGATAAGTGATATGCTAACATTTTATGAATGTTTTGTTAAGGGATGCACTGATCTGATACTCAGTATCGGTATCGGCTCCGATCCGCCATTATTTGACAGAGTCGATCCAAATTCGATACTTTCCGTATAATTTTCAGTGTTATTGTTAAGCCCCAGTGCCCCACAAAAGGCACAAAAACATTGTTAAGCATCATCAACGATTTGTACACTATATTATAAGTGTTCTAAAGCCATCCCTTAGTTTAATGTGAGTACAGATGAATATTTAAGTTATTAAATTCAAGTTCACGTCAATGCATGCTTCCCTCCGCTGCGGCTCAGTCACTCCATTCAGCTTTCAAGCTGTGTCGCGTTCGTTTATGACAGTCAACACGATGAAACTCTCTATAAGATGATTCAGTGTTCCTGTTATTATGCTTGATCTGTAGATAACGCTCTATGGTTTCTCATAAAATTCATCTTGCTGCCATTTATTGCTGTAAATCGTGTTACTTTCTTCCGGGTGTCTAGATCACAACACTGGACTAGATATTGAATTGTTCATGTTAAAGGGATAGTTCACTTTAATATGAAAATTCTGTCATCCTTTACTCACCCTCAAGTTGTTTCAAACCTGTATGAATTTCTTTCTTCAGCTGAACACAAGGGAAGATATTTTGAAGAATGTCAGTAACCAAACAGTTAACTGGAGCCATGGACATCCATAGTATTTTTTTTTTTCCTACTATGGAAGTCAATGGCTCCAGTTAACTGTTTGGCTACTGACATTCTTCAAAATATCTTCCCTTGTGTTCAGCTGAAGAAAGAAATTCATACAGGTTTGAAACAACTTGAGGGTGATTAAAGGATGACATAATTTTCATTTTAAAGTGAACTATCCCTTTAAACTGTTAATATAAAGGGCTTAATAAAATATTACATAGACACACTACATGTTGATATATCTTCCCTTTGTGTTTTGAACTTCTTAAAGGTAGGATAGGTAGGAATTGGTTAAAAAACTTTTTTTTCCAAATTTGTTTAAACTTTCTTAATATATCAATACATAATTAAAATGTAAGTACTCTGAAAAAGAAAGTATAAAAAATGAGTGTCTGTAGATCTCTCACGACTGTTTTAAAGACAGCTCATTATTTCCATTCACTCCACCTTCTCCCTTCTGGGCTCTTTCCAAAGCCACGCCCCCAAAATACATGAACGCCACACCAACCGCTCAGCTGGAAGACACATTATTGACCTCAGACGAGCAGTGTGCATGTAGTGACATCATGTCAGAATCACATGTAATAAAACATCTAACGTTATCAGTATAAATATAATCAAATAAGATGTCTTTTAGTACTCACTATCAAGCTAGAATACCGATACTGGTAAAGTTTAAAATATATTTTTGTTTGATTCTGTAACGAGCTAGTTATATTTATAAGGCAAAGAAAACGGGTAGCATCATGTTTTTCCAATAACATCAGTTATACTGTAATGAAGACGAATTTCATGTAAGATTCATAACATATATACTGTGTTTTGCATGTAAGAGTTTCAATGATGAAAGCGTTGTTGACTAGTAGTAGCTAAAGCTAACTTAGTTCTAAAAAAAAAGTTCCTGGATGCGGTGTACGAGCTTTTACATATGCATTTTGTTATCTAAAGTTAAATTTTGCGAAATTCAACATAACAGCAATCAACTTGAGCTAAGCATATTGAATATTTACCATCTCTACTAATGGCTAAGTGTATAATATTGTAACTTTATGCAAAGTAATGTTATGTTAGCTATATTAGGCAGCTACATGTGCTAGTGATACATGCTTCATGAAAACATAAACCAAAAAAATGTATAATCAAAATAAAAGATTACCTGTCCAGCAGAAATACAGCCAGCAATGAGTCGTTGTTCAGGTCCCTCAGTTCTCACCATCGTTGAAAAGCCACGCACATATTTACTCGCGTTTGATTTCTTTGTTTATCCAAAGACTTTCTGTGCATTGTCTTTTCTCGTACTGTCTTCCTTTTTTGCATTGTTTAACTTCGCTGACTGTAAAACCCTGCACTGTGAATTTTGAATGCTCTTTCTCTGCCATTATTTTGCCTAGGTTTCTTGCCTCTTGAACTGCTCAAATCAAATGAGCGCGCGCATGTGGGCGGATCCTGTAGCGAAAGCGGTGCTCGCCATGGTAGCGAGAGAGAGAGTGACAGTCGCCCAAGCCAATCATTTGTTTCGTCCCGAACGAAAATAATGAGCGACGCTTATTGCAGCTTAAAAAGTCTAGAGTCACTCGATTTTTATACTCTCCTTTTCAGAGTACTTACATTTTAATTATGTATTGACATATAAAGAAAGTTTAAACAAATTTGGACAAAAGTGTTTTAGATCAGTCCTACCTATCCCACCTTTAATGCGGACGGAGTGCTGCGCGCTGTGACTCTGTGTTGCTTCAAGCGCATCGTCCTGCGCACAGGATGCGCATACACGCTTTGAGCCGTTCTGCATTATAATACTTTTGCGCTATGAAAGATTATTAATAGCCTTTCTTGTTCAGCCCTATCTATAATATGTTGCTGCCTCATTAAAAAGATGTGCTTAAATATATGTAATTTCTTAGTATATATATCCCCTATTTTTATAGGCTATACACCCTTGGTCTATATAGGAAATGCAGACTTTCTGAAAATCTTACCATTTAAAAAATCTTACAATTTTGTTGACTGGTTTGGGAAGTCTGTTTCATGTTAAATTTAAAGCCATCAGTAAATGAGGAGAGACCCGATTTTTGCTCCAGAGAGAGACAGCTGACAAACATACACTCACTTTATGTGAGTTTCGCTCATCTATATGACACTCATTTATTGTTTTTTTTTCTTCTGCATTCTTTAAGTCTGCACTCATAGCTCTATGTGCCGAACTTAACTTCAGTTTGCTCTGCTTTGAATGTGACTGATAAGAATACTTTATTCTGAGAGTCAACGCTTTTCGGCATAATCCCTTAACAAAGCTTTGACATCTTTGCAAGATGTTCTTCACTTAAATTGTAACACTAAATTATGTGTTTTGTGCGCACAGGGCAGTTGACTCTGTAAAGTCGTTTTAATCAAGACTTCATAGAGACATGATTTGAGTCCCTGCCGCTTGGAAGATGTGAAAGTCTGCAGCCCTACCATTCTCTCTCTCTCTCTGTGTCTCATGGTTCTGTGCATTCTCTCTCTGATTGCCATAAGAATGATTGTGATTGGATTGTCACTGATTAAAATGGTGTTGAATTACAAAACTAAGTGTCTCACAGAACAAAGCACATTTTTGTATGTGTCTGAAATAGGTGTTATGTGCTATTTACAGATCAATGCTTCTTCCTACTGAAGTCACACAAGTACAAAAGTGACAGAGTGGGTTGTTTTTACCATTGTATGTAACTGTACATAATACATATATCTAGAACTGATTGGGTGTTATCAACATGTAGTCCATTTTCTCAGAAAACAGAAAATCTGCCCTTTTTAATTTATATAGCTTTTGATGATCTTAATCAAATTTAAGATGTATTAACATAACTTCATTATGGCAGACTTCTGTCTTGCGGAGAGGTTCTGTGCTGCATTCACATCAGAGCAGAAATGAATGAATGTTCAGTGTGTGGCTTCATGAATCTGATTTACTAAATGAGATTGTTGCTACTCTTGCATAAGTAAATGAATTGCTTCAGTTGCTGAAATTCAGCTGATGATAAATTCTCTCCGTTCTCTCTTTGTCAGTGGGAAATACATGCAGAGAGGTGACTGCTTATATTTTCTAGCTGACAGTAACCTTGCTGAGATCTCCTCAATGATAGTCCGAAAGCAGATTACGATCACATTTGTATGTATCTTTGACTTTTTTAAAGTATCACTTACATGATATTGCACATTGAGGGCCAAAACATATGGCAGGGCCACAACAAAAAAAAGTTTATTTTAAAAAGTGTTGTAAGCCATGTAGTTGATCAGTTTAGGGCATGAACAATACATCACAATACACAATACAAAACATAATCATTTACGTAAATTAGTCGATTTGCGCGGAATGCGTCAATCCATTGATGGCGGCTCCAAGTCTCAGGCATGCTGAAAATCTGACGTTATTACAAAATTGTAGAGCCCAATCTAAAGTGTGGGAATTTTTTTTAAAGGGGTGGTTGACCAGCTTTTTTTCGAAGGCTTGATTGTGTTTATGGGGTGCACTGTAACATGGGTTCATGATTCGTTTAAAAAATAAAATAAAAATGCTTTATACATATACATTTATTACACTTTCCCTTCTTGTAAAAAAGGCCGGATAGCTTCCTGGTTCAATGAAGACCCTCCCCCAGAAATACGCAATGGGCTCAGATTGGTTAGCTGGCTCAGTGAGTTGTGAGTCGCTAACCGCCTAGTGCACGTTGTCTGGAAACCTGCGCAAGAACAGCTGTTACATATGTTTCAGAATGGTTTTTATTTGTAGTTGTCTCATACTCTGTAGATACGCAGTCATTTGTAAATGCTACTACTGTTTATGTTAGCTTTTGATATATGGTTTTAGGCTTATTAAAGCTTTATTACAGCAGGAAATATTATTTCCTTGTACTTTTTTGCGTATAATCGTTCTAAAAAATGGCTACAGTTATCAATAGGATTATTTGATTACAGACTGGATCTAAAGTGATCGCTACTGACTGTATAGCACTGTTAGTTTTATTCTTTATACAACGATTGTAACCAAATATCTGTAGCCAGTCTGACAAGACCATTACGAAGACTAATCATGGATTTATTACAGTGGCCATATCAAAAACAGAACCATGTTTAGCGGGCCTGTATTTGCACTGATCACTTAAACGGCAACAAACACCACCATTCGAAAATCGCTAGAGGGATTAAAAATAATTGAATTAGCTAACTGGCTAGCGGAGCCAAAAAGCGTTTGCCTTTGTTTACATCCTTTCTACAGCATAAAAATAATGATAGAAACAGTTCATGGAAAAGACATCAACAAAGAATTAAACATACTTACAGGTTGTGGCCCATAAACAACAGCATTTGATTTTAAAGTGGGAACTGCTGTCCTCCGTAAAATGTGCAGCACGTATTTGGATAATGTTCAGGAAGGTTCAGCTTTTCGACACCAACACTACTAACTCTTTGTTTTCTCATCATGGCCTTGGTTGTGTGTTCCCAGGGGCGAGGTTTAGCAGCACAATGTCTATGCGGGAGCATCTGAAAATAAAACATCTCATGGCTCAAAACGACGAGATGGCAGCAAAAATATTTGGATTACTGTATTATAGTGATTTTATTATATGATAGTTTGTGCTTAATACGGCTACGTTCATACAACATTTAGTTTTATAAAAATAAAAACAAAAACTGCATACACACTGCAGGCTCCAACCTCGGGCAAATGGCAATGGCACTGTGGATTTCCCACAGCAGCTCTTTGAGATTACGTTTATCCTACCTCTTGGGTTTTGCCACCAATGCAGCAAAGTTAAAGGCTCAGAGAAGAAGGAGGCAGAATCTGGTGAATGTTCAATATAAAATTTTAATCCAAAAAAATAATAGAAAATCGGCAGCCCCTCACTGACAACTACATGTATTATGTAAACATAATAAAAACACCAATGTAAATGTCCCAGGCCTGGTCCTCTCTCCACTTGAATTATTGTCACTCCTCTTTTTATGCTTTGGGATCTCCTCCGTAATGCGCATTAGCACTGGCACCATCAGCCTCACTCTGTTCACGCGGCTTTCGCTCTCGCCCTCAAAATTGAACATTCTTCAACTCTCAGCTACCAGTAAAAATGGCGAGCGTTCAGCGCTTGAGCATGAAATACTCGCTCAGCGCCTCGTTGCGCTCCAGGCGTTCTAAAGCGCGGCGCAACAATTGAAAACAATTGAAAACGCCAGCCAGCTGCGTTTAAAAAACCCTTTGGTGGACACACGGCCCAAAGCTGAGAAAGAGAAACATCACTCAGTTCAGATACTCTTAGATACTGAAAGCACTCTTTGTGCATTGCTTGTAATGTGTTTTTTGTTCCTCTATTTATTATTTACTAGCTTTTATGTTTTGATGCCATATTAGTTTATATATTTTTTTAATTCTTGGCATGCAATTGTTTTATTGAAATTTGTGTAATTATTTAAAAAAGTACTTAAACTATTTTAAGTAAAAAAAAAAAAAAAAAGATTTGTTTTGGAGTCGAATTGTGAGCTGCTTAAAGATTTCCACCATTACTACACAATGATGCATTGCTCATCTTTGTTGAATAATACAGAAGATAAAGAGCTTAAAATAATAATTGCATATTAAATCGGAATCTTTTAAAAATTCTTTCCGCCCTACACTCTTATCTTTTGTTGTATATAGTACAATTAGGTAAAAGTTCATATTAAAGTTTATTTTAGGCTGTTTTTTGAATGAAGATAGTCCACATTGGCAGTTTACAGTCAGTAGTGTGCACAACGTTAATAATGTGAGTCTCTTTTCTTGTTTTTCCTCTTCAGAGAAGCTAACTTGACTTTGTCCCCGTGGCTCCTTTTGAAGGTGTTTTCGTTTAATCTTTTCCGTAAAAAGATTTTGGCCCGGGGTCACAGATCACATCAGGGTTGTTTTCCGACTCACTGACCATTTAATCAAGCTAAAGTCCATCGCCGCGGCCCCCCTCACTCGCCGCTTTTGTTCGCCCCTCTCAAAGGTGAAGTCGCTCTTTTCGACACACACCTCATGGTCCTGTTTCACGCTGCACTTCAGCTCCATTGACCAATGGATCACCTTGACCCAAACTCTGGAGAACTCTCAGAACAACTGAAGCTTGCTTCTTTTCCACCCTCTCAGATTTGAACGAGTCAGCTGAAAGATGTTTTTTATCAAAAGGGTGATGAACCAAATCTCTAGAAATTGTTTAGTTTTCTTTTTTTTCCCCTCTTTACTTTGAATGGGGCTTTTTGAGATGCAGGAGTGTTCACTCTTATGAGCCTACGCAAAGTACTCTTCATTCTCTAGTTCTTTAGGAAACTAAAGAAGCACTGGTCCCAATTTATATTAAGTGTCTTAGACTATGTACTATAATGAAGTATAATTATATTTAAATTAATAATTTGATACAATGCACTTTTTACTTACTGTACATGGTTTTACATTGTACTTGTATTGTAAAATATACCTGCATGTAATGAATTTATGTAATTACATCTATTATTACACTGTTGAGTCTTCTGTTACACCTTAACCTACACTTAATCCAACCCATATCACCAAACCTGTCCCGAACCTTACCCGTATCACACCCCAATAGTAGCAAATGTGTTTTGCGATACATCTTTAAAAAGAAAAAAAAACTTTATTATTAATTACTTATTCTTTGATTTTGGAAGCATCTATCTAGAAATCTTGACACTCTTGGCATGTTTTGCTTGTTTTAACTCTCTGATTTGGGAAATTTGCTTTAACGGTTTATAAGATATTGTTAAAAAAATAAAAATAATTTTCCTTATGGAGAAAATTAGTTTTTACTTGGAATCTATTGTTAAATCGACTGTTGGAATCTATTTGTTTAGTATTGTTGTTTTTTTTTTCAATTCTGAAACCCACTTTGTGTCTTAAATCACTAAGAATATGTGAATTAAAAGTGTTTGTCCAGTTCTTTTAGCTCAGTTATTTCATGCTTTGATCACTGTAAAACCTAACAATGAAAATTACTAAAGGAATTAAGTTACAGTAATTTGACTCAAAGATAATTGAAAGTCCATTGCACTTTATAGAAAAGCAGAACTTAAACTGAATAAGTTACAGCAAATTTCTAGTTCCTTGCATGCTTGGCTTCAGACTCTGTAAGGAGAGTTAGGGCTGTTAACTGCAAGTGATTTGAGTTAATTTAAGGTTTATTATTATTATTATTAATAATAGTATTATTATTATAATAAATACAGCAACATTTTAGCAACAAGTGTTTGAATGGAATATATAGCTTAATTATAGTATATTATAAAAATATTTTAGTGAACTAAAATTTGTTTACTGTTTTCAAGGTTGCTTTATTGAGTGTATAATAAATAGCTCTTATTATCTAACAAAGCATTCATAGTTTCATAACTTCACATCACATAACTTTTCCCAGCATGAATAAAGTTTCCGCAGGTGAGTGTTTAAAATAAGCCAGGTCCCTGCATTAACAGCATTGAGAGATAATGGAGAGACAAATTCTGGATGGACGCTATAGGGAAATTTATGCAGGGGGAATTTGAAGACATATTACCCACAACCTTGAAAACAGTAAGCTACATTTACAATTAAATGGGTTTTGGAAAAGAGAATGGGATAAAAAACACCAGACCTTGAAATGCTAACGTAAATTGATGTGATTTATTTTCCTAATGTATTTATGATTTTATCTGGCTCATTTAATTAAGTATTGAATTTACGAATCAAGTGTGGAATTGCAGGCTACTTTGGATGCTGCAATTGGATGGCTATGAAATGCGAAGTCTAAATAAGATGCCTCTGTGGAATGAGTTGCTAAAGAAAAGAGCTTGGCAGTTTGCTCATGTAAACAATGGAACCACAGCTCCTGAATTGGCATTAAGAAATGCAATTTCTTGATGGTTGTTTGTTATCCACATAGTCAATTAAGTTTAGATTGAAAGCTAATTGCATATTATATGATGGCGTTATTTATTTTTCCAGTGGTACCACAATGAAAAATATACAAGTAGCCTACAGTACTTGAAGCATTTATTTCAGAAGTATCTTAACTTGAACTTGTAATCATCTATCACAATTGTATATGTTGTAGACACTGAATCTGAATTAGAATGTGGATCCTAAAGCAATAGTCCAGGTTCGGTAAAGATTAAGATCAGCTAAAAACCTTTATTAATTTGCATTTGTTGTTTGTACAATGAAAGAAAGAAAGAAAGAAAGAAAGAAAGAAAGAAAGAAAGAAAGAAAGAAAGAAAGAAAGAAAGAAAGAAAGAAAGAAAGAAAAATTGGGGTTTTTATTGATGCACTTAAAACAGAAGTGAAAGGTGAGCCAATCTGTAAATGTTAAAATACCCAATTACTGCGTTTCCATCGGGTTTCCATCCGTCGGGCATGCTAGTGCGTGTCTGTCAGTCACGTTTCCACTGTCACTTCCAGGTCTTCATCAGGCCTTATCGGGGCTTCCCAGGGGGCAGTGATCAGGGTTTTTTGCCCACTGAATACCTTTGTCCAAAGTGGGCCAGCTCGGGCTTGAGGAGTGATTACAAATAGAAGCGTTCCATATGACAGCAAACATCAGCATTAAAGACTTTTAAAACAATTTAATCTCAAAACTTACTTTCAGACAGCAGCAAGTGTTTAAAATAACATCTGTCTGTGATCCTATGTGGATTCTGATCTCCATATAAGGCAGAAATATTTATGTACAATGCAAAAGACTTTGGGTGCTAACCATACTATAGTAAACATGGTAAATATGACTGCTTGAGTAAATCACGGTAACACTTTATTGTAATGTTCAGTTATTAAAGGTAGGGTAGGTAAGAATTGGTTAAAAAACAAATTTTTCCAAATTTGTTAAAACGTTCTTTATATATCAATACATAATTAAAATGTAAGTACTCTAAAAAAGAAAGTATAAAATTTGAGTGTCTGTAGACCTCTCACGACTGTTTTAAAGACAGATCATTATTTCCATTCACTCCACCTTCTCCCTTCTGGGCTCTTTCCAAAGCCACGCCCCTAAAGCACATGAACGCTCAGCTGGAAGACGCATTATTGACCTCAGACGAGCGGTGTGCATGTAGTGACATCATGTCAGAATCACATGTAATAAAAAATCGAACTTTTTCAGTATAAATATAAACAAATAAGATGTCTTTTAGTACTCACTATCAAGCTAGAATACCGGTACTGGTAAAGTTTAAAATATATATTTTTGTAACAAGCTAGTTATATTTATAAGGCAAAGCTAAAAACGGGTAGCATTGATACATTTATTTTCCAATAACATCACTTATACTGTGATGAAGATGAATTCCGTGTAAGTTCATAACATATACTGTGTTTTGCATGTAAGAGTTTCAATGATGAAATCATTGTTGACTAGTAGCAGCAAAAGCTAACTTAGTTCTTTTACACATGCATTTTGTTATCTAAAGTTAAATTTTGCGAAATTCAACACGACAGTGATCAACTTGAGCTGAACATATTGAGTATTTATCATCACTACTAATGGCTAAAGCCCCATTCGCACGGGATTAGTATTATCTGGGGACCTCTGGTGATTTGTAATAATTGCAGAGAATGTCTATGATCTTAATCTCGTGCAAATCGGCCATGTCTGTAATTTGTAAAGTAAAAATTCCCTCGCAAATTACCTACCATATTTCGCCGAACACCGAGGTCCTGTGATAATAGTAGTCCCGTGCGAATCAGCATCTCTGTGATTTGGCCAGGATTGGGCGAATCGTATATAATTTTTGCATGTTTTTTTTTTCTTCCTGTGAGCATTTCTATCTTTATCTTTAACGAAGAATAAAGTCTGCATTCATAATGCGCACCGTTATGAATTCCCGTGCAGCCGCGCCCGCACGGATTATACTTTCACTTTAGAATGAGTATCAATTTGGGAGTGATCTGATTGAATGGTGTGTTTAATATTAACACCAATACTGTTCTTAATGAAAAACAGAACAGAACAGTACAGTACAATGACAAGCTTGTTTAAATAGGCGCTTTTACATTTAGTTTTGAAACTGAATCTTCCGCCGTATATTGTCAACTTCTCACTCGTGATAAATGAAATCTGACTCCTGCCGCTGGTCTGAGCTCAGTTCATGGCGTCTGTTCGCTAACTGAACAAAATTATGTTTATTTATTAGGCTACTGTAAAATAATCAAAACAATATCGATGCCTGTTTATAATTTCATAAAGCTATATAACGAAGTCTTGACATCATATCCGGGAGAAGTCAGTAATTCGAGTAAAATCACAGGCTTGCTTATCCCGTGCGAATGCGCCACGCAAAACTCAGATGTGGGGGAGTCATTTCTAAATCACAGAGGTCCCTAGATATTACTAATCCCGTGCGAATAGTGCTTAAGTGTATAATATTGTAACTTTATGCTAAGTAATGTTATGCTATATTAGGCAGCTACATGTGCTAGTGATACATGCTTCATGAAAACATAAACCGAAAAAATGTATAATGAAAATGAAAGATTACCTGTCCAGCAGAAATACAGCCAGCAATGAGTCGTTTCTCAGCCCCTTTAGGTCCCTCAGTTCTTGACATCATTGGAAAGCCACGCAGATATTTACTCACGTTTGATTTCTTTGTTTATCCAAACACTTTTTGTGCATTGCCTTTACATGTAGGCCTACTGTCTGACTGCAAAACCCGGCACCGTGCATTTTGAATGCTTTTGCTCTTCCTAGGGGTGCGCGCATGTGTGGACAGAACCTGTAGCGAAAGTGGTGGTTGCCATGGTAGCGAGAGAGAGTGACAGTCGCCCAAGCTAATCATTTGTTTCGTCCCGAACTAAAATAATGAGCGGTGTTTATTGCAGATTAAAAAGTCTAGAGCCACTCGATTTTTATACTCTCTTTTTCAGAGTACTTACATTTTAATTATGTATTGACATATAAAGAAAGTTTAAACAAATTTGGACAAAAGTGTTTAGATCATTCCTACCTACCCTACCTTTAACTATTAACTAGTTGCTTATTAGCATGCATATTACTAGGATATTGGCTGTTTATTAGTACTTATAAAGCACATATTAATGCCTTATTCTTCATGAACATATTCTACATCTCTTAATCCTACCCAATACCTAAACATAAATACTACAAAAACTACCATACTAACTAATAATAAGCAGTAAATTAGGAGTTTATTAGAGTATTTTATTATTATTATTATTATTATTATTATAAATTATTATTAATATACAAAAGTTGTGGTTAATAGTGAATTTGTGTTCCAATTGTGTATGAATTGTATCTGTCTGTATGTCTCGTCTCTTTATACGGGACTGTCTGATATCCATATTTAGCTCTGCATATGTGCATAAAATAAGCAATAAGCAAAAAGGTTTTAGTTTTTTTGGGAGCTTCCCGTTTCTCTGACTGAAAATATAGCTTAACTGTATTGGGACTGTCACTGGAGGGAGCTCCTCAGGTCGTATTTTTCTTTGAAAATTTGTAAAAATGATCATTCTTTCTAAATGTGATGTAAACATACAGAAACAGACGTGACTGAATAAGTATGTTCTCTTTCTTTTGTGAAAAAAACGGTAAATAACACTTTATTTCTGTAAGACTAATGTACAGTTTTCACACAAATGAATTCATTACGATTAATGTATTACTAATTATTGT